>NC_135862.1:18374580-18637080 GCF_031162955.1 Sander vitreus | reverse complement strand
GGGTTTGGATGAATTGCATGTGATGTAGTAACATTTATTCAGCACCGCTATTTGATACTGATTTTACCGATATGATGATAGTTGCTAATCTAAAACATCTCTTTCCCCAGATCTTTCTGTTCCAGATCCTGCGAGGCTTGGCGTACTGTCACAAACGGAAAGTTCTCCACAGAGACCTAAAGCCCCAAAATCTGCTCATCAACGACAGAGGGGAACTCAAACTGGCTGACTTTGGTAAAAACTAGAAAGAGTACTTACATCAATTAATAATCTCATTACGATTCTTTTGTGTCATGAATTGTCTACCATTTGGATCAAAAGTGAAAAGCTGCATTCATCTATATTTTACATTTTATATTTTACAAATACTTTGTTATACAATTGAGCCATATTTAAAAAAACAATTAACGAATACTTGGCATTTTGGAATTAAGCCCTTCATATGAAGTTTTGACTAAATGTGCCATTTGGATCTGTTTTTATTTGTCATATTTCTGCTCCACAGGCCTGGCAAGGGCTAAATCTGTGCCCACTAAAACATACTCTAACGAGGTAGTAACACTTTGGTATCGGCCTCCCGACGTGCTGCTGGGCTCTTCTGAGTACTCCACGCAGATAGACATGTGGTGAGTGGGGCTCATCAGGGATGATTGCAACTGTTATAAAACACGTATTAGACCCCTAGCAAATCTCTCCTTATGTCCATATGACTGAGCGAACTGAGTGAAGGTGCAGAAGCAAATATAATCCTCAAGAAGAAAGAATTAAAAAAATATGTTTTCTTTGTTTATTTGAAGTCTCTTGCAACCTCAGTGATTTGTGGAATGAGCACAGCTGTTTGGAGCTTCTATCATTGAGTTGAGGTTTTTATTGTTGAGGAACTTCTGAAGTGCAGCAGCAGACAGGTGTCCCAATCTACAGGAAAAGAGACTTTGATGTGGAATGATTATGGAATTCAAGCATGAATGGTTTCCCTTCTACTTCAAGCGGCCCTGCTGCTTTCTTAAATAAATTCCTGCCTCTTCCTTTGATATTTCATTAATTGGAGAGATTGAAACCGGCCAGGTAATGTACGATTTAGGGAGTTTGATCGTAAAAGTTAGTGATAGTGTACAGAAGTTAATTTGAATTGGTGTTTCAGCTTCAGTTAGACATCCTTTTATGACCTAATCAGTCGTGTCTGTGTCTTCCTGTCAGGGGTGTGGGCTGTATATTCTACGAGATGGCTGCCGGCAGGCCCCTGTTCCCGGGCTCCACGGTGGAGGACGAGCTGCACCTCATCTTCAGGCTGCTAGGTCAGTGCTGCCCCCTGCAGACAGCGGAGCACTCAAACTTTTAATATGAGGCTTTAATCGCATTAACTTTGGCATGTAGCCCCTGTGGCAGCGTGAAAAGCCCCTCCAGCTGCCACGGTAACGCCTGACTAACATGGTCGATTGAATGTCCCTCCACAGGCACTCCCACAGAAGACAGCTGGCCTGGAATATCCTCTATGGACGAATTCAAGTCCTACAAGTTCCCCAAGTACAAGGTCCAGCCGCTCATTAACCACGCACCCAGGTAAGACCGGGAAACTTATATCCTGAACATTTTTTCTTCTACTTAATATTTTTTATTTCGTGAGATATATTGTGCTACAGCTTATCAAATGAGGTTATTTCAGATATTTACATGGAAATTCTACACCTTTACACTTTCTTAACACTCCCCCCTCTTGTTAGCCCTCTAATCATTGGAGATGGAAATGAGCAGATGTTTCTAATCAGACCCAGGTATAAGAGAAGTTACTGTATGTAGAGCTTTTAGACTTTAGAGAGTTAGACATTAGTAGTATTGGTTTGTTTAGTTAGGAGTGTGTGCTCTTTGCCACTTCCTGTAAGGAAATCCTGTGGAATAGTTTACTGTGTTTCCTTCCTTACACTCGCCAGCATCTGTGAGTCACCCCACCTCTACTGACCTCCCTCTCCCCCCCCGTAGGTTGGACACTGATGGCATTGACCTGCTGATGTCATTCCTAAAAGTGAGTATCACTATATCTGCTAGGCGTGACTGGGATGTTAAAAGCAGTGTTGACATATTTTGCAGCTATGTTGGGACTGTATCTTTAGAGAGAAGTGCATCAAGGCGCAATCGCACATTGCTGACTCCCATTTTTTTTGTCGTTCATAAATGATTGCATGTTTCTTTTACTGCACCCGAATTTCAGTACGAGTCGAAAAAGAGGATCTCTGCTGATGAAGCAATGAGACAGCCGTACTTCAGGAGCCTGGGGCCACGTGTGCACACACTGCCAGAGAGTGAGTAATGAAATGGCAATGCAGTAATGCAGACTTGGCATGCGCTGCTAGGTACAAGTTGAAGGATATTGCAGTGTACAGTGAGGATCAGTTACAACCTCATAACAAAGACGCTATTCTCCTGGCAAGATGTGATTTCTGTTGCACTGCTGACTCTTTATGTCTGGCAGGCATATCCATATTCACACTGAAGGAGGTCCAGTTGCAAAGAGATCCTGGCTACCGGAACTCATCATACCCTGAGTCAGGTGAGGAATTATGCACATATGAATACTTTGATTGCTTGTATTTTTACTGGGAACCAGAGGTTTTCAAACCGTGAGGTGTGCCACCCCAGGGGGCCCGGGAGAGTTGAAGGGGAGACTTGAGGCAAAAATACTGCATGAGGTGAAAGGAACAGCTGCATGCTAGTGTTCTAAAAACAACAGGAAGTTAGTTATTGTAGTTGGCAGTTGGCAGTGGATCTGACACAGCTCATGGAGCCAGTTACGGTACTTCAACACATTGTCAACAAATGTGCGTTTTATTTTCCTTCTGAGAATTAACTCAGTCGACACACCGACATGATGCACACATTTTTAGAGTGTGACTTACACTTGCTGAGGTTTTCATTATCTCTGATGTCCATCGCAAATAACCATCTTTAAATCTGCTTCGACATAACAGAAAAAAGATGCTCCTTCATCTGCAGAACTTGCCTGGGAATCATCACATTTTTTAAATTGTCTTCAGTATCAAAGTTATCCAGTGATGGTTGTCTGTAGATCCATGTGCGCAATGCAAAGCTGCTAATAGCTAATTTGGCACACTTTTAATGGCACCTACTGTATTTGCCAAAATGTGAACACATATAGGCTAAAAAAAGAATGGGGCTCCGTTTGTAGCCCAAAACTTGAATCCATGGCAAAAGGTACCTTGTTTAAAACCCACAAAGCGTTATGGAAGTTGTTTCTATTTCAATGTTGTCTCTGGACTCGGGGCTTACAGTGTCTGACTTCGACATCCCCTGCTGTAAATATATGTGAAAACCAAAATATGTAATATATTTAAATTAGGTTTTTCTTTGTTCTCCACTCAGGCAACGGAAAGAGCAGAAGACAAAGCATGCTGTTTTAGATTCTCTGGACTGTATTTTTTTTTTTTATTTGGGAAGGATCTCCTCGCTGTACAGTCTCACCGATGGATCAGTAACCCGAGATGGATGTTGGCGTGGAGCATCATCACTCCCCCCAAGCTACTTGGGAAACTCGTCCACAGTGCGACCGACCCCCTTTCCAGGTCTGGCCTGAACCTGGCCCAAAAGAGACATTTATATACTGTACATCTATATTTATTGAAAAGAGAATTTGCTGCTAAATCCAACTACTGTCTAGAATTCTAACTGGCTCAGTCACTTTAATGAGAACATGCAATGTGTATAGATTTCATTTTTTTGAAGTGGTGGTATTTAAACTGATATTTTTTTTTGTCATTTTCATACATAAAAAAACTCCACCTCAATGCTCCTCAGTGTGTGTGTGTATTACACAGACAAGCAAAGAGGTTTTTCTGTAGCAACTCAAAAGGGTCTGATTTTCTGTCTCTCTTGCCACGGTGCTGTTTTTAGCTGCACCCATCATTTGTGACGTTTACTCTGAAGGATTTTGAGGCCAGCTTTGCTATCACTGATAATTGTAACCTAACTGGAGGCTAATATGAGAGCAGTGCTGCCAAGCTCTGTGCAAAAAAGATCACATTCTTGTCAGATGCTGGCATATCATTCCAGGATGCTGCGGTCTCGGTCGTGACCAACAAACAAATAAAAGGCAACGTAGAATAAATAACCAGGGCATTACCGGATTAGTTATGTCTCCTAAATTCTTCCAAAAAAACTTAAATATGTAACTACGGTGAACAACCTTCCCATTCTTTTCCACCTCAGTTAGTAACAAATAGGAGGTGCAAAGTGAATCCCCAGTGTTTGAATCTGCTGCCTTTGTGCTCTCCTCTGCCATTCCCAACTCCATCAACTGTAAAAATGGATCCTTTTGTTTTCTGGATTGCCTCCATCTTTGTGTTGCATGCCTGCTCTGTTGTATGAGGAAGCACACAGCCGCTAAACTCCTAATCCAGGTAGCACTAGCTCTAGTCCTGCCCCTAGTGAATACGATACTGAGTCAGAGTCTATTTAACAGTGTTACAAGATTTGTTTTGTATGATATTCTTTAACTTTATTTGTTAATTGTTATTGGTGTGGGATTTCGTTGCATATGCCCTGCCATATTTGAGCTTTTTTTTTTTTTCAGAGTAAAGAAAATTAAATCTAAAAGTTGAATAAACATGAATTATGTGAACTGATTGTTTTTCCCTCCTGTATAGACACTTTTTGTTTTAGCTACTGTAAAATGTAAGGCATTGTGTTCAAGCATTCAATGCTTTGTTTATTGAAAATAACAAGACGTTCTTCACAATACAAAATTATACAGAATACAAACTGTATACCAAGTCCAGTATAAAAAAAAAAAGAACATTAAAAGTGTAAAAGGTTTTTCATTGATTTAAAATCTCGTCTTCATTAAAAGATTTTGGAAAAGAAAAATAGGACAACAAGGCACAGCCGGTACTATCTGAGAAGCATAGTGCATAAAATACCACACAAGTGAAACAGTTTCACATTGTGATGAACACTAAGGGAAAAAAAGGTGAAATTATTATTATTTTTTTTTTACAAGATTAAAACAACCAAGCTCTCTGCGCAGAATGAGCAGCTAGCCTTTTGCAGCTAGCTACACATCACTACTGTCCATCACAGACAGGGTCATGTGGAAATGTGCTGTACTTTATCACAAAGAGCCAGACGTCTCACAGACATCGTGGCGTATGGCTTTTACCAAGTGCTTTTAACCACTGGAATCTGAAGCAACTCAAGTGCAAAAAGGTGAGGTCACATACTGTCTTGTGGGACTTTTCTGAAGCAAAATTTACCAAGACAGACAAGAGATCGCTGCTGCTGATGCTGATAATGACCGCAATAAGAGATGGATGAAGATGGGAGGTTTTTCACAGACCCTGGATCAGGATTTGTGAGTGGTGGGGGACAGGAGCAGGGAGGAGGGTGTTCCTTCCAGGTTTGGCAGGGGGACAGGCATGTGTCCGTTGATTAGGCTGGGGAACTGTGGAGGAAGAGAAAGGGGCTGAGAGTTAGCGAGGAGGGGACAGAGGCTCTATGAAAGCTGCTTTCCGGTGAGGAACTGCAGCATTGTCACTGCTCTGGTTTCCTGTTTTTTTTTATTCATTGTGCCTCTTCCTTTTCTTCTCTGTCCCCTGTACCTCCACCACAGAAGGAGAAGTCAACATTATTTGTGCACAAAGAATCTGGCATCGTGTGTGTTACACAAATGAGGAGCAGCTCTCAAACCAGTCCACCCTGTTCAGACTGGCTCCCCTGGGCTCAAACAGGAAGTATTCACAGGATTTCCTCTCCCTCTCACAAGCGCTGAAACAGGACACCTCTGCTGGACCTGCCTAAGTCTCAACTAGTTTCACAAGTGTCTTTTGAAAACATCTTGTTTTTAGGTGTTATATATGCTTTCTGTCAAGTAAATACCTGCATGAAAAATGCAAAATCTAGAAGATCAAGAGTGGCAGTTGCTTTACACAGATTAATTTTAAGGACATAATAGAGGAGCAATGTTAATGTACATGGTGAGTATAAGAAACAAATGATTCCATATATGTATAGGCTATTAAAACTGGAGCCAATCATTTTACAAATATTTGGAAAGTCCTTCATCTTAATCTCTTGGCATTTTTACTCCTGGGAAGGATGGGATTTTTCTGCAGATCTAACTTCACCTGCACAGCCTCACAACTTCCTCCTCTGCTTTTAAAATACTAC
Source organism: Sander vitreus (assembly GCF_031162955.1). Classification (NCBI taxonomy): domain Eukaryota; kingdom Metazoa; phylum Chordata; class Actinopteri; order Perciformes; family Percidae; genus Sander; species Sander vitreus. The sequence goes on along the minus strand of NC_135862.1, from coordinate 18,630,906 downwards.
CAGTAAACAATAACTGTCTGAGCACACCTCCTGTTCTCTTTTCCTGCTATTTTTGTACCCTATGTCTCGACACCTGTGTGTGTGTGTGTGTGTGTGTGTGTGTGTGTGTGTGTGTGTGTGTTTCTTTCTTTCTTACCTGGAAGAGGGAACTGTGGCCCTGCAGCCGGGCGGGGCTGAGCGGAGCAACGGGGCTCAAACTGCTCCAGAAGTGGATGCCTGACAACAGCGGACTGTGAGCCAGCAGCAAACCAGAGGGAGTCTGCGAGGGGGAAACACAGAGGGAGGGAGACTTTGTGTAAATAAGAGAAACCAGTGAAGACAACATTTCTTTTAAATAAAAACACAGAGACCAACTGGTTGGAGAGCATTGCTCTGAGGGCTTTGGTAATGCGAAACATGCTGCAATGGTAAATGGACGTGTATTGGCGTTTGGAAAAACAAACTGACGGAGCAGGAAGGAAGTCTGTGGTTTCTCCACAGAATACAGGGGTGACGTGGGCAGGGGAGGAGGAGGTGGTCGGTGGGGGTTGTTGTTGATTGGGAGGGGAGGGGGGATCCTTAAGCACTTGGAACACCAACTACAGAGAAAACATATGAAATCAATTTCTGCCTCTCTCCCCTGGTCTTCTCTGCCCCTCCCCCTACTTTCCCCTGTGTCACCTCAGAGAAGTGAGCCAGTGTTGCAGAGGGACCCAGCCCTGCTCCCATTATTAATGGAATTATTGGAGCATATGGCATCACTTAGGGCCTCTTCCCCCCTTTCATAGGTTGGACTTGCAGAATATTCCTGTAAATTGCTTGTTTTCCTCTGATCTCACTTTCTGCACCCTCATAAACAGACATTGTTAGTGTATTATTAATAGCTTTTTTTCACATTAGAGGTTTATCCACACTTTGAGAAAGCTATTAATAATACACTAACAATGTCTGAGTCATTTTGCTTTTTAACATCTCCAATGTAAACACATTGATAGATTATTAAATTCCAGTTGATGCGTGTAGCAGAGCATGGCAAAGACCAAAACAAACCAAAATGTCACAGTTAATTACACAGTTAATTAATTTAGCTCTAAATTTGTGGCAGAACACACTAATAATTTTATTGTAAAACCTGAATCCAGCTTATAGCAGTCGGGCTGTTAAGACTGGACAAGCAAAAGAGGAAAACAAGCAACTACTGAATGTACCACACTTAACATGAGCAAATGTACAGTACCAGTCAATAGTTTGGACACGTTTTCGCATTCACTTAAATGGGAAAGCATGTCCAAACTTTTGACTGGTATTGTACATTTTACAACCACTTTGTCCTACTACTTTGTTTGTTGTTTTTTCTAAGATATTTTTTGGGCATTTTAGCTTTTAATAGACAGGAAAGGGGGGAGAAAGAGGGGGAAGACATGCAACAAATGGCCACAGGTCCCTGAGCCGCTGCATAGAGGACTGAGCCTCTGCATATGGGCGCCCGCTCTACCAGGTGAGCTATCCAGGCGCCCACAACCACTTTGTTTTCTCGAACTTTGATTTGAGAATAGACATACTTCTATAAGGCCTGTTATTTGCAGCAAATAAACATTCTGGCAGTAATTTTGGCTTTTACCCCACAAAGCTGTTTATCGAAATGATTAGAAAGGTTTAATCAAAAACCAAACACAGAAAATGACTCACTGAATTAGTCTAAATTTGCATTTGTTCAAAACTGTAAAATTCCTTTCTGACATGAAAGTGCCTATGCACATTTGAGCCTAAAATCATACCAATTTATGTTTTTCATACCTTTTCTCTGTCTGTTTCTTAAGGAAATGTTGGCTCAAGTGACTAATTAAATAAATATAGCAGTAGTCTTTCCACCAACACATGCCAGGCTGTGTCAGATGTCTCTTGCTGCTCTCTGACCGTTTTAAGGACACTGACATCATACTCTGGATAGATCCCATCATCTCCCTGTGGCCAGCCAGGCCACCACACAGAGGGGACAGAAACAGATATCACAAAATTACTCTCTATCTTTCTGGTATTTGATTATTATTGGGCTCACTGTACTTCAGCTGTGGCTGGCACAGAGTGACATGATCTCTAGTCTACCTTAAATTATTGAGCACAGAAATAAGAGAGCTTGTAAACATGTGTCAAATTGCAGCATTGGGTGTGTAAACATGTCTGGACTAGATAGAGATGAACCAAGTTTTAGAGGAGTATCAGGTGTGTGCAGAACCGATCATGCAAACAGCAAGTAACAGTATTTATCCTATTCCAGCATACATTGAGCAAAATGCTGGGGATGGGTCAACATTCCTCCAAAGCTGACAATCCTTTAGAGTCTCTAAACCACCAGACTTGTGTCAGAGGGAGGAGACCCATTTGCACATGGGCGACACACGCACACACACACACACACACACACACACACACACACACACACACACACACACACACACACACACACACACACACACACACACACACACACACACACACACACACACACACACACACACACACACACACACACACACACACACACACACACACACAGTGACTCCACATACTGTACTGCTGAACATCCTTTTAAAATCAGTGACATTATCTGTCCTTGCTGCACTGCCCAGAGTTATAGTTGTCTATCTTTCAGATAAATCATCTCACCTGTGCAGTGAAGAAGGCAGGAGTGAGGGAGCCAGATGGCAGTGCTGGACTGTTGAGAGCGATGGAGCCGATGTCGCTCCCTGCAAACAGCAGGGAGGGGGATGAGATCTCCAGAGCTTTGGGCTTTTTGCTTTTTGGTGGGAGTCCATCTCCGTGGTTACTACTACTACAGGTGGAGCTACTTCTACCACTACTCCTCTTCTCAGGAGGCTGCAGGGCTCGCTCCCTGTGCCCAGAGGAGAGGTTGAGGGGCTGAGCGCTCAGGTCAGAGTCCTCCTCTTCCTCCTTGGCTATGGGGCTCCAGACTCGGCCGGGTTGGGTGTGGGGCGAGGACGGGGAGCGGAGTTTGGATGGCTTGGGGGAGACATAGGACTCGGGTTTGGCAGAGGGAGGGGAGCTCCTTTCATTGCCGTTGGTGCCAAAGCGGATAACGGAGCGCGGCTCCTCCTGGCGCTCCCGCAGGGCACGGAGCAGCTCGGGCTGGTTCTGCAGGGAGCTGATACTGAAGGAGGAGTAGAGACCCGAGCGGAGGTAGTCATTCCGACACTGCTGCGCCCCCAGGGCTGCCAGGGTCATCCTCTGGGCCTCCTCCTCCCCTTCCTCTTCTTCCTCCTCCTCTACCTCCAGCTCAGAGGCCTCTCCTTCCTGGAGAGGAAACCTTCCAGAAGCCAGGCCCATCTCCACCGCCTGAGGGTCCATCTTCAGGATCTCAGGGAAGGACACAAACTTGTAGACAAACTTCTGGCCAATCACCTTCTTAATGATGTTCTGTAAAAAAAGACAAACACCATTAATTATGAGGAGAACTCTTTACACCACTTATGTACAGCCAACTCATATTAATCTAAAAAATAAAAACAGAAAAATGTTGATTATCACAGGGATCATGACAGCATTTCAGTCCGGCAAAGACATACTGAAACAACTTTTTGTTAGAGGGCTATATCACGACCAAATTTCTACTGTGTGATTGGTGAGAAAGAGGAAGTGGAAGTGTCTATCAGGGGAGATTGTGGTTTTAAGAGAAGAACAACAAATGCCTTCAGGTTCTATCAGTTACAAAAGCTGCAATGAGATGACTAGTTGGACGTTGACACAGAGGCAGCTCCTGCATATTTACCACAGCCAGTTTAATTCACCTTGTCATAGTAATAGCGCAGGGCTCTGCTCAGCTTGTCGTAGTTCATGTTGGTCTTGTTCTTGCGTAGCCCCCACAACTTGGCCACTTCCTCTGACTTCAGGAGCTTGAACTCTCCGTCTGTGGACGTCCAACATATCAGGTGCTTGTGACTTTGGTCCAGCAGCAGCTGCAGCAAGAACTGCCACAGAGTGATGGCGCTGTCCATACCTACAGCAAGACATGATCAGTGAAAACATTTGACTCGGATAGAGCAGAGCACTCAACATCAAAGCCCTTATTGGTTATTTTTAAAATCATCATTTGATGTCTAATGTCGTCCTCCTGTGGCATTTTAATAATAATTAAAGCTGCAAGCAGCGTTGAACGGGCCATCGCCCCTCCAAGCACATTGGGGGTACCGGCGGGACGCAAGGCACCGTTGGGGCCTTGCACTTTCGTGCTCGGGCCCTAATAATAATAATAATAATAATAATAATAATAATAATAATCTCTACAAAAACTATAAAAACTATAGGTTCCTCGCACTTTCGTGCTTGGGCCCTAAAAATGGAACATCGTCACCCAGAGATGTCAGATGACAGAAAAAGCACCAAAAATACCTATACATACACTACCTGCCAGATGCTACAATGACAGAATAAGCCCAAAATTCAAACCTCTGGGGGAAACAAGCCTGGCAGCTCTTTGCACGCTGCTGTGGTCATTACCTTCTATATTCTAGACATGTGTAACATATTTGCGGATAAAACATACCTTGTGTGTTTAGAGAGACTGTTTGGAACAAGAACAGCTGAGGTATCATCTTAATTAAATGTTTTATTTTCCCCTGATTTTTGTCTTGCCAGTGTGCTTTTACTGCATACAGACTAAATTAGGTTATGGGTTGATGAGGGAACGGCCTGTAACATGTGGTGTAAGGACAAGTAGACCGGTGATGAATAGAACAGTGTGTTTTAAAGAGCGTAGTGTAATGTAGCAGCAGCAGCAGCAGAAGAGAAAAAAAATACGAGGAGGAACAACAGCTCAAGCCAGAAATATGCTGCGGTTCAACCTGGCCCTCTCTCCACAGGAAGTATGACTGAGGGTGGGTTATTCCTTTAATAGAGGAATGTGCAGCTTCGAAGCTCCTGTCTGCCTGCTAGGAGCTCACATATTAATAGTGGGGAGGCGGGGGGGGGACTACTGTTTCGGTTAACACAGACAGTAACACTAATGTAGTACTGAAAGGATGATTCAATCACTTAAATGCAAACATTTAGATAATCAGTTAATCGTTAAGTCATTTATTAAGCGACAATATTTTTCCGTTTTCCAGCATCTCAAATGTGAGATTTTGCTGATTTCTCAGTTTGGTATCATTTAAAATTGAACATGTTTGAGTTTGGGATTTTTTATCAGACAAAACAAGCTATTTGAAGACACCGCCTTGGAATCTGAGAAACTATTTTAGAGAAAGAGAATATAAATCGATGATGAAAATAATCTTTAGTTGCAGCTCTACACCAGAGAGACATGCACATAGATAGGTCTGAAACCTAAATACTTTTTTGGTACCGACTGTAATGAGTCCGTAGCATGAAATAACAAAAACTGTCAAGTACTAAAAGTTGGCATTAAATTCCTGTTCAGGTTCATAGGTGATTTGTAGTCTTGACTTAATTAGATATTAACGGTTTTAAATCAGAATTTTGCTAATTTTAGACTCACTTTTACTTATCCAGAGTTCTTCTTCAGCTTGTGTGAGAAGTTTGGCTTCTTTTAGGGTTAAATACAAAAAAAATTATATTCCTCAAAGTAAGGTATCAAAAAGAGATGTTTTGGTATGGCTCAGGTATTGTTTCTGCACTAGAATTGAGAGATTACTACACTACTACTACTTACTGATGGACATCATCTTGTATTCTTTGCCATCTTATCTGTGGATGTGAGGAGCGATTAGTGACTGATGCTAAAAAACAATGATAACAGAATGGTCTTTCAACCACTACATATCTCTTTCCAGAGAGGAGAGAGGGAGGGCTGAACTCATTTCCGACACAAGCTATCCCCTGAGTTTTCTATCTGTCATGTGAAACTACAAACCTGTCAAAGTCAGGACTTCCTCCTATTCTACTTCCAAGGACAAATGTTAAGGAGTGGGGATCCCACAGCAGGGGAGCATTTTCCCAGTCCTGCCACACTTCCCACTGAAATCCCAAAGGGAGAGGGTCAAAAGATCACATCATTGTCCCCTTTCCACAGCTCCACCCTTAAACCAATCTGAACCCAGACTTCAGTTTGGCTTTTAAACACGGTTTGGCTTTTAAACACATTCTTTGAAGCAAAACTAAAGCTTGCCAACACAGAACCGCTGAGCGTACAGGTCTACAATTAGACCAGTGTGACATAAACATTCACCTTTGCAAGATGCTGCAAATAGCACAGAGGGACTTTAAAGTACTACTGTAGGTCAGACATACCTCTTACAGAAATCAGTAGATTTTAAATAAAGTACAATTAAGTGAACCTTACTACTGATACAGTTTTTGAATATTAGAGTGCCTACCACTCAGAGATCAATGTTATACAGTCAATGTGAAAACCGCAGACATGGTATATCATTCTTTCTAGGAATATTACAGGAACATTGTGGTGGTTTTGGTCCGGAGTCAGGAGCCCTGCTGCGGATGCTCGGACTGAGAAGTCTCGCTGTCCGCACAAAGCCATCCAGTGTTAGCTGAACGGAAACTGCTAATGAGATTAGATGGTGTGTGCAGACATTACTTAACCATGACTAAATCTGCTCTCTTCCTGTTAGCAGACGGTGGAAAATTCAACAGGGGCCCGTAAGAGAATCATCTCTAAACAGCGGCCATGGACTGTTTATTCATTGCACGTCTTTTGTTTGCCTCTCTGTCTGGGGAGGCTACAGTAGTATTCAGGACTTGAAAGTTGCAGTAACTTACCCTAACGTTCACTGTTACGCACAGGATTACTATTCTGCCCCACTGACTCATTTTCAAGATGTTGCTCGGACCGGAAGACGGCTCAATTGTGTCCGCATCTAACCCTGTACTATTATTGCTTAAAACTTGAAAATACACTCGATCTGAATAGTTTAACACAAGACTAACATGTTACAGCAAAGATAAAAACATGTGCAGTGTGAATACAGTCGCTACTACTGGTAATAATGCATTAGTTCACTCTCTAACGTACAAGCCAACAAAGCGCTGATCATAGAAAGATGTCGGTATATTTTTACGTTACCTGCGATCTCTGACTTTGGAGTTTTCCCTCCGCGAAACTTTACGGTGAAGCTGGTGTGATTCCTTGTTTTTCCATGCTTACTTCTGGTCTACACAGTTGTGCTGGACTGAAATAGGATCCAGGGCTTTTTCTTTTTCTGAGCAGGAAGTTGGAGCAGGCAGACACAGAGCCGGCTGACTTCCTCTCCCCGACGATTCCCCAGGCAGTTTGCCGTCTGTGTAAACACACTTTTCCTCCCCTCCTCTTCTCCTCTGCCTGCCCGCTGACGGCCAGCAGTAGGCCTACTCGTTGTCGGCACACATGGTGGTGATGCAGAAACCCCTACAGCCCATAAACTGACATCATCTGTCCGCAGGCTGGTGCGATGCTTTCAGGTGCGCCTCGTTACTTCCAATACTTCCATTTACAGGTCAAAAGTCATGTGATTTTATGTCGTGTCCAATTTCGTTTTCATTATCCGCAGTGGTGGAAGACCAGTAAAAGTAGCAATACTACATTGTAAAAACACTCCTGCAATTCCTGCATCCAAATATGTAATGCATCAAATTATAATTAAAGTAAAATTACTCATTATGCAGAATTGTCGTTTCAGATGTAAAGGCCTATGCTGAACTATAAAAGTAGCCTCTATATCACTTTAATGTTGTAGCTGGTAAATGTGGGGGTCATTGTAATTACTTTATATAGAGCTGGGTAGCTTAACCTATAATAATACATCATTATTTATGAGTTGATTTATTAGTGTGTTAATAATCTAACTCTGCAAAGTAACTAGTAGGACCCTAACTACCCTAACTAAAGCGGTCAAATAAGTGTAGTGAGTTAAAACTACAATATTTGCCTCCACAATGTGGAGTAGAAGTAGTATACAGTAGCATAACATGGAAATACACGTCAGTACAAGTACTTAAAATTGTACATTAGTACAACACTTGAGTAAATGTACTTACACAGGCTATTTATGTAGGCTACTTACATGCTCTCTCTTATTTCTTTTCCAATTAATGTGTGATAACATTTGTATTAGCCTAAGTCATTTTGAGAATGAAATTCACTTCATTTAGTTGTTGGTAGTAAAACAATAAATAGTTTGGTTGTTACATTCAAAATAGGCTACCTGTCAACTAGTATAAAAACTCATCAAGTTTGGCTCCTTCAAAAACTTGAACGCGTCCATGTTTTTCGGTGCGTTTCTGTGATTAAACCACGTACACTCAAGTGGGTCAGTATGTCCAAACCATGGTGCAAACATCTATGTAACTGGCCTGTGGAGGTCAATGGTCCCCAGAGGTGTGACTCCGGCGAGGCGCGGCTTCCGAGCGGTGCGTCTGATTGGCGGCTGAACTTTAGGTGGCTGAAGGTGATCCCTGCGAGAGCGGCGAGCAGCGCTCACTGAAGCAGAGTCCCGCTGAAGCGCAATGCCTTGTTTTACTGTCCACATCCGAGATGAGTGGCTGGCAGTGCCCTGCCGGGATACCACCAACACCATCCGGTGGCTCGGACAAGAAGCTCTTAAACGTTACGTAAAGAACAAACCAGACAACGGTGGCATCACGACTGTAAAGGACACTCGTTTTGTTGTGCGCAGGTGCCAGGGTTTGGGTTTGTTGGACGCGGATGACACCGTCGAGGATGTACTGGAGGATAATGACTTTGTCGAGCTCGGTAATGACCGTATGCATTTAAAATATAATAATGTAGAATGTAGGGCCTATGCATCACATTTTGGGGACAGTTTTGTCTGCGTAATTGTGTATGGTTTATGTACCGACGATACGAGACATTAAGATGTAGTTACAGTATCTACCAATAAAAGGAAATGTGTACAGTGTGAATTATTACCGTGTACTTACAGCTATTGAAGGCGACACCATGTCTCCTGACTTTATCCCGTATGAGCCTGGAGTTTCTCACCTGTATCCTTTCACAAGTATTTGTGCCATAATTATGTTAATTATAGTGGGTATCCTACTGTAGTTTGTACTAAATACTATCAGTTTTTCATTTTGTTTATGCCATTACATTGTTTTCAATTGTGGGTAACAATGACTTTTGAAAGAACAAAATAAACCAGAGTCATATATTTAATAATAAAATAATAGTGAAGGGCAACATTGTATTTTGTTGAATGTTATCCTTAATTAAACTGTGAAACAGCACAGCAGCATACAGGGAACCTGCAGAGGTAAGTGTTTACTTTACCCATTCTCTATTCAAATTTAAAACATATTGTACCGACTACTTCTGTGTTACATGGCTCTCCCTGTGCAGTACATTTCCTTGGACGGCAACACGCTGACATCGACAGATCTGGTCAACTTAGGAAGGGGACTCTACAAGATAAAGGTAATGATCATCAAATTGTATTTGTTGTCATGGCTGGTCTGTGTAATTTGACTTAAGATACTCATTCCTTTAACCAACATTTTCAGCTGACTCAGGAGGCAGAAAGAAAAGTTGTGCAAGCCAGAGAGCTTTTGGACACCATTGTCAAAGAAAACAAAGGTTAGGAAACATTTAAGAATAAAGAACTAATGTTAGCCAGCTACCGCAAAAATACAGTATTTCAGAAATCAGTGATCCCATGTATTGAGTTCTCAGTATCTCTCTCTCTCTCTGTTCCTCCAGTTGTTTATGGAATCACAACAGGTTTTGGCAAATTTGCCCGAACAGTCATTCCTGTCAGCAAGCTCAAGTAAAGACAATATTTTACAGTCTGCTTTTTTGTCAATGTTAGATCTTCTATTGGAGAATGAACTTTTTTATGTGCTGATGTGTGCTTTTTTCTACAGGGAGCTGCAGGAGAACTTGGTGCGGTCACACTCAGCAGGTAATAAAGCTCAATTAATATTTAAAATGTCAACAAGTCAGTGCTCCTGACAAAGTGTTTTAGGTTTTGCTGTATTTAAAATCAGCCCCATGGATGTTATACTATGGTGTGTAGGTGTTGGAAACCCGCTAAGCCCAGAAAGGACTCGCATGCTGCTCGCTCTGAGGATCAATGTTCTGGCCAAAGGGTACAGCGGAATTTCTCTGGAAACCCTTCATGCCATGATCCAAGCCTTCAACGGTAAGCCACCAGCCGTACTTTACCTTATCTGACCTGGGATATCAGTTTCAGTTGACTGCTGATAACTTCCGTTAGGTATCAGTATTGGGGGAGCGGACTGTCGTATGACTAATCTTCATCTCTGACTTACTCGGTCCCTGCAGCTTCCTGCCTCTCCTTTGTCCCAGAGAAGGGAACAGTGGGTGCTAGTGGAGACCTGGCACCCCTTTCTCACCTGGCCCTGGGGCTGATCGGAGAGGGTAAAATGTGGTCTCCCAAGAGCGGATGGGCAGATGCCAAATATGTAAGATCTTAGAGATGTAACTGTCATAATGACTTTTCCATGATTGTACAACAATAACTTGCTTAATGCTGCAGGACATGTGCTCTTTGCTTGTTAGAGTGACATGTTGCAAGGTCCAACAGGAAAACATATTTGCTTTTTGATGCCCCTTGACCTTTTACATGCTTTTTATCCTTTTATCTCTGGCCAGGTCCTGGAGGCCCATGGACTGAAGCCAATATCACTAAAGCCTAAAGAGGTAATCTTTAAAACCATGCTCTCTCATATTTGTTTTCACTGCACTAAATAAACTGCCATAGGGTTCACTGGGAATACAATGTGCTTTCTCCTCAGGTACAGATTTTAGAAGAACAATTATAGTGTTTATATTTACAATTATACAACACAATATAGTGCATATTGCATTGCATTCTCCTAGTGGCTTCTTAAAGTGGAAAATGCGTCCCTCTCACTCTTACCCTTATAGGGTCTTGCTCTGATCAACGGGACCCAAATGATCACCTCTCTGGGGGCGGAGGCTGTGGAGCGAGCCCAGGCAATTGCTCGGCAGGCAGACATCATTGCTGCTTTGACCCTTGAGGTGCTAAAGGGAACCACCAAGGCCTTTGACAGTGGTGAGCAGCAGCAGTGAACAAAATCACAAAACTAGATGGAAAAATGTACCTTAAACTTTTTGTATCAGTTTCATCCTTCCTCATTTTCTGGTCTTCTCTGCAGACATCCATTCGCTGCGGCCCCACCCAGGACAGATCGAGGTGGCCCTGCGCTTCCGCTCGCTGCTGGACTCTGATCACCATCCATCCGAGATAGCAGGTCAGAGGACAGGCCCATATTCTAAAACAGACAAGTAATACAATATTATATAATAATCACACAAAGTCATTGTAATACACTTAACATCTGGGCAGCACTGTTGCCTTACAGCAAGAAGTCTGTCCGGTGTTCAAACTTATCTAACCGGGCCACAATTGGTCAGGTTTGCATGTTACAGTACTGCCATATTTGTGGGAGTTTCCTCCCATCCAAAAGACAAACATCTGTAAGGAATATTTCTGCGCTTGATCAAGGTGGTTTCAGAGCTGGAGCACTGCACTGTGGCTCCCCACAGCCCATAAATAGGTTATGAATGGTTCAATTGCAGAGGGTGTATCTCCCCAGATGGATTAATAAAGTATAGCTTTTGGTAATATTATGCCTGTATTAATGTGTGTCATCTGGTGTTGGTATGTTTTTCCAGAGAGCCACCGGTTCTGTGACAGAGTCCAGGATGCCTACACCATGCGATGCTGTCCTCAGGTAACCTCAAGTAAAGTTTATTTATACATCCCAAAATCACAAGTTTCTCCCTCAGGACTTTACAGTCCGTACACCCTTGATCATGGTAGATCCCTGGAGCAATAGTCCTGAAGCAGAGCATTCAGATTTTTGGAATTGGAGTAGGACCGTGCTTAAAGTGTTGTTCAGTTGTTTCTGAGCATACCTTTTTTGTTTCTGTACACAGGTTCATGGAGTCACCAATGACACAATAACATTTGTCCAAAACATCATCAATACAGAAATCAACAGCGCCACTGACAATCCTGTATCCTTTCTCAACATAAAGATGACTGACCAGACTACTACGTAAATCTAGATGTGCCACATTTTTCACTGCACCCAAAACTGTTCAACCACAAATTCTAGGTTCTGCCACAAGTTATATACTGGATTTTATTGGAAATCAGAGGTGATTTATTTTTCTTAACGGCCGTACAAGATGGTATTTGCGGAAAGAGGTGAGACCATTTCAGGTGGGAATTTCCATGGCGAATACCCAGCTAAGGTATGTACATTTGTGACTTATGAAATATATTTTGAGTATTTATTGTAGATTTTGTTCCCCTCTCTTTCATTGCCATTTTCTTTCTTCTAGGCTCTGGACTTTTTAGCCATTGCAGTCCATGAGCTGGCCTCCATCAGTGAGAGGAGGACCGAAAGGTTGTGTAACCCGTCTCTGAGTGAGCTGCCTGCCTTCCTCGTCAACGAGGGAGGACTTAACTCAGGCTTCATGATTGCTCATTGCACCGCTGCTGCCTTGGGTTAGTGTGCAAAAAAATAAAACAAAATGGAGCATTAACATCAGTAAAGTGAATTATATGAAACTTTATGTTGACTAAAATAGATTTTTGTTGGTAGAGTTAAATAGGTTGTAATATTGAATGTTGAATTTCAGGTAGAATATTTTTAACAAAAAGATATATGTGTTATAAAGATAAACACCATTTAAATATCTTTATCTGAATTTATGTTCCTTTTAATTCAATGTTTTAGCATGCACGTTAAGTCCAATTTCCTTTTCTGTGCTGTCTAGTTTCAGAGAATAAAGTTTTGTGTCATCCATCGTCTGTGGACTCCTTGTCCACTAGTGCTGCTACAGAGGACCATGTGTCCATGGGAGGCTGGGCTGCTAGGAAGGCCCTGAGGGTCGTGGAGCATGTGGAGCAAGGTAAGGCTTTTCAAAATCCAGGTATGACTGGATAATTGCTACTATTAATATTTTTTTTTTTTTTAAAACCCATCCTATTACAGTAATTGTAAGGCATAGATATGGGCATAAAAATGCTAAACATAATGATGCAGTTTTCTGACTGAAACACCAAATGGCTAACTTTATGGTCATTAGCATCAGAAGTTTAAAAAAAGGATCTGATAACCACCTAACTTTAAGTAAGCTTTAAAAGCAACAAGCAGCAACATCCATATCATACCAGTGCACACCAACTGTGGATAAAGGTGCATCAGCAAACATTTGCATGGTTGTAAATCAAAGCTCAATCAGTGGATATAGTGGTTAACTATAAAACTACAGGTTTAAAACCCCTATTAAATCAATGCCTTTCTAGCTAAATTACTTTTCTCTCTATGATTTTTGTGAGAAAATATATATTCATATACATGTATATATTCAAGAAAAGATACAATAGTAGTTGCAATCTATGTTGAAATAGACCAGATTTAAAGAGAACAGAGGTCTTTTAACCTACAATTTCCAGCTCTATATTGTAGTGGATCTTTAAGGTATTGGAAGAGTATTGTGAGATTTGTTGAATCCAATGGTTGCTCCACATGGACATAAAACATCTAATGTATGTGATATTCCCTTATGATTTTTTAAAAATATAATTATCAACACATTGCAAAACTAATTTAAGGATAGGATGAAGTGAAGCATTTTCAATGGGCTTCACAGTCTCTCTTTAAGAAATACATAGTTAAAAACATTTATGATGGAATCCAAATGAGTGCTGAAGCCTTTCTAAATTTGTGATTTGATAATCCTACATTATTCAATGTAATGTCATACTGAAGATTTGGTCCAGTCACTCACATTGTAATCCACTCTAATGTGTTCAGTATGCAGCATTGCAACCTTACTGCAAACAAAATATTGTCATTTTAACACACCAAAAGTAGTGATATCAATTACCACTAAAAAGAGGACTAACCGAAATAAGACATTTAAAAAAAAAATATACTATTCTTTTGCAAATTCAAAACCTGATTATGCATTTGGTCACATCTAATGGATGTTTTCTGTGATCAGTTCTTGCTATAGAGCTGTTGGCAGCCTGTCAGGGTATTGAGTTCCTCCGCCCACTTCGTACCACCACTCCATTGGAGAAGGTCTATGACCTTGTGCGCAGCGTTGTCAAGTAAGTCAAACAGATGTGGCTAAGGTCCACTGAAATTATGTATAGGATAGTTAATATTAGTTAATATGTATCCACTGTTCCACTTGTGACTCTCATACTCTCAACTATTCTGCCATTAACAGACCATGGATTAAAGACAGATTCATGTCTCCGGACATTGAAGCTGTTCACCGTCTTCTACTTGACCAGAAGGCAAGTGACAAATCTTTTGGAGGAAGCAATGTTAATTCTTTCTGTGGCTGTAAAATGTATCAAATCTATATATACATATCATTTTATTTTAATTATACTCTTTATTAACCTCCAGAGGGATGGCAAAATTGTGATTTTCAAGTGACATGTTTGAACATTTTCAACTCAGGTGTGGAATGTGGCCAAGCCTTATATCGACAAGTATCAGACAGAGTACATCCCCGAGTCCCGTCCCGGCTCTCCTACTGCCTTCTCTCTGGAGCCTCCAGCATCACCGAGGAAGCGTGTTCGTCATGAGTGAAAACATGTCAAATGTTTGTTATTTTGCAATAACTATAATTAAAATCATCATTTATTGGGACTTTTGTGAATTTGAATGAAAATGACCCACAATTTTTGATTGTTGTTTTGACCCTTGAAGAATAAATTCATACTTTGATGTCTGACATTTTTAATCATTAAGGATATCTTGTTGAATATAGCTTACACACAGCCTACCTTACACCACTGTGCACTAGAATTGTATTTATCTAAGCTTTTATTGTCCCTTAAAATGTGCGTAATGTAGTTTGTATTGCCACGACTACCTCAGCCAATGTACAATTTTCACATATCAAATGATTTTAATGATGTAGCACAAACATTACTATGATTAAATGTTTTTTTTCTGGTATAATTCCATGAAATCTTAAATGATTGTCATCTGTATATTTCCATCTTAGACAACACAATACAAGCTCTGCTCCTAAATAGTTTGTATGATTATGTAAATCCTGCTTTCTGCTCACGTTTCCTGTTAATATGTCTGTACATTTAGGGCATGTTTGTGGTTGACAGAAATTACTTACTTAATGATACACTAACTTAAGATTACTTTTAGTAGTAGCAGTGGTAAGTAAGTACTGATAGGGGCTGTGATAAAAAAAACCTGAGGAAGATAAAGTGGTATGTCACCTGCAAAGGTAGTGGTCAACACATTCAAGGGTTACACAAACAACTCATCACAGTTAGTAGCACAAGGGGCAATCTGTTGTTCACAGAAATAGTTCAACCTTACATTAAAGCCTTTGTTCCCGTGTGCTTAGCCAAACTTAACAAATGAATTTGTCTCGTTGCAATCTCAACCTTCCAACCTCAAACTTAGCGACTGTTAAATTCAGTGTGCTGCTTCGACTTGACAAACGCTTATCATTAAATGAAAAGTAAAAATGCGTTTCTATATAAATCACAATTATATACACAAACATATAAGGCCAGTAGGCCTACTTCCTGATTAAGCAGAAAATAGTCTCTGTTAAAAGGTAACACTAAAACTACATTGTCAAGCTGTTCAGGTTACTGCGAAAATAAATAACTAACTAACTTTCTAACTAACACTAAGCCCAGAAACGTTATTGATAGCAGGGCAAGAAGCAAAAGAAGCAAAAACGACTGACAGTACAAGTGCTGTCAATCATTAGACTGACAGTACAAGTGCTGTCAATCATTAGAGCCGACCATACAAAATGATCTATGGTCAATAATGATAATAATAATTAAAAAAGAAAAGTGTCTCCTTCGAGCCGGATTTGAACCAGCGACCTAAGGATTTCAGCTGTAAGCCACTACAGTCCTCCGCTCTACCAACTGAGCTATCGAAGGGACGATACAACGTATTGACGCACTGGTATATTTAAGGCTACTTTTCCAAATATGATTTTGTTCAATAATTATAGTCTAAGGGTTAGGATTCTTTTGACATTGTTTGGTAAAACCGCGTTAAATATATTTTTGCTAAATGGCACAGCTGTATCCCGAACTAACAAATACTCAGCTTAAGATGGAAAAAAAAAATGATAAACAAGCAACATTAAACGTACCTTTCGTTCGCCGGTACACAGACCAGTCCAGGATTGTTTTAAAAGCAGTAATTACAAAAGTTGTTTTGATCTATGAGTAAAAGCTTTGCTTTGCACCCCAAAACCACACTGACTTAAATGTACTATGAACATTTTAAGTTACCAGATGCTGTCTTAGGTTACAAAAAACTCCTTCAATAGACAGGAGTAGACGATATCTTTAGGATAGATAGATGCATATTTGCCTATAAATGGTTCAGGACAAATGGGACATTTCTGGAAAAACAGGCTTACTTTTTAGTCGCAACTTTTATTATCAATCTGAGCCCTTTACTGTGAATATAAATATACCAGATACAGTCATGACAGTTCTACAAGCAGGTAAATGAATCATATCTGCTTAGTATATCATGAGCAAATGATTAATTTGGAATTCGAAACTCGAGACATAAAAACCACAGGTTTATATTTATGTTATGTCTGTGTGATGAGCATTGAGGATGACTTGTATTCCTCTATCTAAAACATCAATAATTTATATTCATGAATAATGTCATTTCTGTACTCTAAATTACTGCACTGTTCCTCAATAGTCATTTTTAAGAAGTCTAAATCACACAAACTAAATCCAATTGTAACCACTGGGTGGCAATGTCCCCCCATTTTCGCCTTGAATCCAACACATCTACTATATAAGATAAAAGATACTGTATAATTACTTTCTTAAGAAAATTCTAATTTTGGGTCAGGTCAAATAATTTCCTGTTTGAAGTTCACTTACTTTTAAATCCAGTGTGTGTGTGTGTGTGTGTGTGTGTGTGTGTGTGTGTGTGCTTCACTTCAGAACTTTGAGTATCAGGATATTAGGGGTTTAACAGCTGATTGCATGTAATGATGACTTGTAATGTGTTAAGCTGTGTTATGCTTCTGCGTCGAATCGACGGCGTACCCCCGCAGACCCCTCTGCGTCGCCACGAACCCCCCTCCGAGCCCTTCGCCGTAGCTCGACGTGCACCTCCAAAAATGTGTTTGTGTTGAGACGATGCAGACCGCAAGGACTGTGATTGGTCATCAGCAACTCGTCCTGTGTGTTGCTAGTCGGTGTTTCAAGCAGCCTACTGTGGGGAGTAGCAACATGCTAGTTCACTGACATAAGCGTTGCAAATAAACTCCAGCGTTTCCTCTATGTTGATACTTTCTGCCGCCACGGTATCAAATAGGGCAGACCACAACAGGGTTTCCGCTATGTAAACCGCGCACCGCCGCTCCTTCAGCTGTTAAAGTAATTAAAATAATACATACGTAAATACACGACTCCGCAGAGCCGTGTGCTCTACTGAACTCAAGCGAACTGTCATCCGCTCGCTCGATGGTGTTTTTTGCCCCCAACGGCTCCTTCCAGGCAGCGCTGCTACCGCTGCCTCCAGGGCACCTAACCTTAACCCTACCCTAACCATAACCATAACCATTGCCTAATTGACTTCAAGGCAGCGCTGCGACCGTTGATTTCAAGGCACCTAACCCTAACCTTAACCCTAACTATAACCATAACCAGTGCCTAATCCTAATGCCTTCCAGGCAGCGCTGCCTGGAAGGAGCCGTTGGGGGCAAAAAACACCGATAAACCATCCGCTCTCTCTCCCCTTTGAGGGTGAGCAACTGGAGCAGTGACAGGACGTCATCACTGACGAAGTCATAGCAACCAAATAAACAACAGGGCGAGTATTACTTGTGACTCAATCTTAGGCAAAGTGACAAACAGCGACGAAAGCCGCGACATGAAATCCGCACTCACAGGGTCCGTGAAATATGACAGCTACAGTTTATTGGAAAATAGCATTGCGGACACTGAATTTGATGATTTTACTGTTTATCAGACCCCAGATGAGACAAGAAGCTAACGACCTCAGACATATTTTGGTTACAAGGACGGGGTTATCTGTTTGTAAAGTGTCTATATATCAGTAACGTTTTGAAATTAGCACTTTGCCAGCAAGCAGTACTTTGTGGGCAGTTGTGCTAAAGTTTGCTGGCTAACATAACATAAACTGTCTCTCTCTCTCTTTCGCTCGCCATTGTGACTGTCGGAAAACGCGGAACCAAAACAAACTATCACCCCCATCGCTCTGGCGGTGAAATGCACCACGATGCAAAGAAACGCGTTCAAACGCAACGCAGAACTCTGAAAGGGTCACGACGCCATATGAGCGACGGCGTAGCTGCGGCGTGGAGATGACGCAGAAGCACAAAACTACGGTGGCCCTGAAGTGCAAATCACAACAGCAAATAGAAAAACGCAACATCATAAAATCATAAAACACAACGGCAAATAGGAAAACACGTCAGCAAATAGGAAAACACGACAGAAAATAGGGAAACACGACAGCAAATAGGAAAACACGACAGAAAATAGGAAAACACGTCAGCAAATAGGAAAACACGACAGCAAATAGGAAAACACGACAGCAAATATGAAAACACGACCGCAAATAGGAAAACACGACAGCAAATAGGAAACCACGACAGGAAAACACGACAGCAAATATGAAAACACTTCAACAAATATGAAAACACAACGGCATTAACTTCTACCGGAAAAGGTAGGGCCTATCTAGTAGAGGATGGACCCTCCTGATTGGACAGACGGACTGTCTGTCTTTTAACAGGAAGGAGAGATGAAAAACACGGAAAAGCACCTACTTTTTTCTTTGTATGTTTCAGTTTACCACTGAGGTGACTAATGAGCTGCTGTGGCTGTAGAGCTCCGGAAAATACTGCTTTGGAAATTCCTCCTCCTGCATTAACTGTGCTATAGGAGTTTGTGTTCTTGCAAAGTAGGCTTATATTTTACTCTTTTTATTAATGTTTTAATAATTATTTGCAAGACACGGTAACCTTGTGAATGGCCACTAATGTGTTTGTTTTCTCAAAGGGGGACCAGTCCACTCACTGTTTCTGCGGTTATTTTACCATTTTGTTTATTTGCCTTGGTTGATTAATTTTTTGTGATTTCATTTACAAGTGGTCTGTAGATTTTTTTTTTATGGAAGTTTTGACATACGTTTCTCTCCTCGATTTGTGTATATTCACAGCTTGATCCTGTACAAGGCTGGGTCCGTGTCGACACTGCCTCCTCGGGGTGAGACTGCACTGGGTGACACTCTGTTGCGGTGTGTATGTAGCCTCGACACTGTATATTTTGTAGTGACTTGCATGAATTGTGTAGAAATAAGTGTGTAGTGCATGTCCTTGTCGCTGCTGGGCCTTCTGTCTCCTCTTTCTGTCTCCCGGAGTAGTGTGCGCGTGCTGACCCGACCTTTCTACTTTGAGGAGAGTAAGACCACATGTATCTGCCATCTAATTTATTATTTTATTAATCTGTCCTTGCTATTTTAATTGGGATTCTTTTAAACTTTTTGTAATAAAACCAAACGCATTTTTGTACAATATTTGCCTCCTGTCAATTGTTCCTGTTAGGGGAGAACTACAGTTGGTCACACGACACACTATTTAACATAAGTAAGGGTACAAAGGGTTCTTCCTGACCCTCAATAGGAGGTGGCGTTGTCAGGTCTGAAAGGTTTTATGTGCTCAGGCACTACAATATCTAAAATCGTTTCCACATGTGTTGCAAGAATAGGGCTTCTCATTTGTCTGGATTCTTATATGAGCGTTCAGAAATTATGTCCGACTGAATCTTTTCCCACGTTTTGCAAGAATACAGGTCACTTGTGAATTATCAGGTGGGACTTAAACTTGAATGCTTTGCCACAGGTGTTACATTGGAAAAACGTTTCACCTGTGTGTATTACAGTGAACCTTTTAACAAGTTAGAGTTGTTTACATTGTTACTGTGATTATTGCTTTTGTGACGTCTTCTCTTTGGTTTCGGCTCTGCATTTCTAGTTGATCCTGAGTCTCGATGCTTGCTTCCTTTCTGATCTTGCACAGGTTTGTATTTAAAGTCATGCACCTCTGTTAGTTTTTTAACAGAACATTCCTGTGTAACTTTATTTCAGGTTTCCAAACGATATCCAGCAGTCTGCGCAGACGATCGATCTCTTCTTCGTAATGTTACTCGACGATAGCTTTATTTTATTTTTTTTAACTCCGAATATTTCTTCAGCAGCAGAAGTTAGTCGCTCGTTGACAAAATCTCAACTGAAGACGTTGTTTAATTACAAACGAAATAATTATCTGCGGTAAGACTACAATATCCTCTTCCATGACTGGAGCTATTTGCTGCCAGCGCCTGCATTGTTTGCTTCCGCTGGATGTCACACTGTTAAGTTCCCGGCAGTGGAATTGAGTTAGCCTTTCGTTCCGTTTTTATGTTGTTGCACATCTCTGTTGCTTAATTTCACAGGGGAAATTGGTTATTTTCTGTAGTAGTAGTATATTGTCCACCCACTAGACGGCAGTGCATACACCCATTGCATAATGCAAACTTCTCAAAGTGATCCAAAAGATATGCATGCTATATCTTGGAAATATAACTGAACTTCTTATGAATGTGAATATAAAATGTATTATGTGTTATGGGAACAATGCTGCATACACATTGATGCATTAATAATGGCAATCTAATGTAATACAATATTATATGACATTCTAAAAAAGGACCATTGTGTACTATGATTACTTTTACCTTTGATACTTAATATATATTTTCTTTGTCTTTTACTGTAGTATTTTGGTATTGCTACTTTGACCTTGTAAAGGATCAGAGTACTTCTTCCACCACTGGGAAAGGGTCATTAAGATGTAAACTGAAAACCAATGAATCTGTTGAGCAGAAAAGTGATGACAAATTGCTTTCAGTGAGGTTTATTGAAGGCTTGTAATGATAAATGGCAATGCTTGCTGTCTTGCTCTCTGTACACGTCCACTCACCCAAAATGAAGATATATATATTCATCTTGTCCTGACCTGTCAGACAGAAATGTATTACATGTGTAGCTGCTTCAACATACAACAACATGAGGACAGACATGGAGCTTAAAGCAGGGTCCTGCTGTTGAGGCAGCAGACATTCCTCTCATAACACAAGCAGACTTGAATCTTCTCCATCCTTTACTGAGATTATCATCCTGTCTGCCCCTCAACTGAGAAACCTCGGGGAGCTACTTAATCTCGCCCGCCTTAGGTAAAAGTCTAAAGAGTGGCTCTTGAAGACATGTTACCATCAATCATAACCGCTTCACAACATAAACATAGTTATCCTTAATCTAGCACCAACTTTCAAACATTCTATGGCTTTCTTCGTCATTAAAGTGTGTTTAAAAGCTTAAATGGTACAGCAGGTGGAATTTTCTCAAAATAATGGAGTTTTTTTTTCTCTCAGCAAAGTTTTAGCTCAGAACAGCCCAAAGGCATCCTCATGATTAACAACTGCCATCGGTCTTCAAGGTCACCATGTCTGTCACGTCGCTTTTTGAAATGTATGCCCTTTGTGTTTTGCTATGCAACAAGGGGAAAAAAAGCTTCTTTGGGCTGTCTTACATGGGCATTTTCAAATGAGCCTGCACAATGATGATCAAACACTTATAACACTGACATTATGCCAACCATATTTCTGTGTCTCAGTCATTTTCATACTGCATGCCAATACTATAAAGTATACACTAAGTTGTAATTTTTATAGTGCATTGTTTTGGAGGTTACTGTTTTTGTTTACTGTACACTTTTGTGCTGACAGATAATGACAGACCATGGGTGTGCCGATAAATGTCAATTGAGCTATCACTGTGTAGCACATATGACCAATTTCATAGTTGAAAATTAAAAAAAAAAAGCAAGTAAAATGTCTTTTCCTAGACTAATCTATGTGTTTTCCAGGAGCATCACTTTTTCAGGCTGTGAGAAGAGTTTCCACTTCAGGAAAAACGTGTCCACAATAGTGGATTTGACTACATCTTCACAGAAAACAAGATTTAGACAAAAAATAATTAATTGTAAAGTTGCACACAATTATAACTAACATGGGGTGCTGTCCACCAATACTATGAGTGATGATACAAGATATAGCCAGCAAAAAAAGAGAGAAAAATAAACAAACTACAATGTTATGTTTAAAATTCCAACTGTATTTTGAGTGAAAGATTACATTAAAGGAAACCTTTTCCAGTGTTATTGTACAAGACCTTTAAAATGTTTACAGTTAGTATTTAACATGCAACAGCGATACAGTGAAAACTGACACTTAACATATGTCCCATCCTCTATAATATGTAACATTTAAACATGATCTGTAACATAAATCTTTCCGCATGTTTGGCTGCTCCTCTGCTTTTTCAGCTATCACCTGTCAGATACTCAAATGAAGAACTCACGCCTGTGGTTTGTATGTTAAAACCAGTCACTGTTTCCTCTCCCATTGTTCACGATACTGTATGTTTTGTGTGTGCTTTTATTCACGTGGCAGATTACATGACACAGGTACACTTTAGCCCTCTGTGGGCTTTCCGATCCTCTCCCATAACAATAAAAAAAAAAAACTGTAACACATCCGCCTGCCTGGCTTTTATGAAGGTGAAACTCCCTCAGTTCCCCTGTTTCTGTGTCCACTATTAAAACCAGGCTTGTGCTCAGTCATCTGTTGAGTCTTTCCTGCGCAAAAAGAGAGCATGTCAAAAGGTGATGGAAAATATAGAGTATAAACTTCCAGAAGTGTCTGGATGGAAAGGGTTGAGGGGGTGAGGGGAATGTGTGTGGAGGGGCAGTGGAGGCCTTTGCTGTCCTAAGTAGTATCAATAGTCTTACTACTGTCATAGTATAATATGAATAACTAACAGTGGTAATGCCAAATGAGTTACATCATTGGAAGAGTTGCATTTTAGCACTAACATTTACATAACACAGAGCCTGTTTCTTTTTTGTGTCATTCCAGATTGAACCATCTGATAAAACGTGGGTGAGGGGAATGTTATGGCTAGGAACAAGCAGACAGATAGCAGTTCATAAAAATGGAAGCAAAGAAGCAGAAGGTGTTTGGAGCTTTTAATGCCTGGCCTGTGGGCAAGGCAGCTATGCCTGGAGCATGTCTGGCTTTTTGTCTGGCTTTTACAGGAGAGTAGACAGATTATTTGCAAGGGTTGAGATGGATCAGTGAGCTGAAGGTACTATGTGACATGGCAGCATGAGGAGGGGCAGAGGGAACCATATCCTTTTACAGCCTGGAAATAAAGCAGGCCAGCGGCGGTGGAACGGCCCCGCGTCTCTCATCTTATTGGGCCATTAGTTGACGAGGCCACAGCAGCACCACTGGCTGCAAAGGTCCAGCACCAGATTGTAGCAGACAGGGAAGTGATTTAACATGAGAGGATTATTTCATCCCAGTATTTCATTGAACTAATAGCCCTTCTGACTGTACTGTAATGCTTGACATTATTCATTAATGCACTTATCTGCAGTATTCCCATATAGATACACTGTTGTTCATTAATCATACAACTGCACCTGGTTTGATCTTTTTAATGGAATAAGAGAACAGTGTTTTATTCCTAAAGGAATAGTTGGACATTATAGGGCATTTTTGGGACATTTTGTATTTTGCTTTCTTGCTGAGAGTTATATGAGAAGATTTATACCACTCTAATGTCATGACTGTAGATGTGAAGCTACAGCCAGCAGATGGGTAGCTTAGCATAGCACAAAGACTGGAAATAGCTAGCCTGGCTCTGTCCAAAAGTAAAAGCACCTCTAAAGCACCTCTTAACCTCTAAAGCAAAGAAGTGAATCATTGTATTTCCCAAAATGTCAAACTATTCATTTAATGATTTGACTCAGTAGAATTTAAGTTGTGTAACAGAGAAAACAACAAACAGCTAAAGTTAAAGAGAGTAAAGGAATTTTGTTGCTTTCATCCTGCTGGGGGAATACATCACAGACTGGCCAAGATTAGACATCCTTCTTCTGCAGCATTTTTCACGACTACTGGGATTTAAGGATTGTAAAAACATGCAAGTGAAGTGATGTACAAAGAGAACAGCTCAAGGTGCATCATCCCTTCCCCGGCGAATCATCTGGAGACAACCAAAATAACCCATGCAAATCTAAAAACATAGACATGAACCCTGTTCAGAAGAGGCTGTCCCTGTGACGAGAGTAGCAGTTTTCAAGGAATGTCCTGATCCGGGATGCCTTAAGGAAAAGACTTTGCTCAAGACCTCCCTTTTTCTCCTTTAACATACACACCCATATGACAGGATGATTCATATGAGAGGCCATATTCACAATGAGATTACTCTTGACCTGTGTATTCACAGGTATGATGCATATTTTCAACGACACTGTGCCCTTTTCATCTTTATTCATCAGCCTGTCCTGTCTTTGGCTGTCTACTCCACACTTTAAAGCTTTTACATAATATCAAATGATTATTATATATTGTGTTAGCCAGTGGCAAAGCTCCCTGTAATACCATATGACCATTTTTTTCTTCTAAAATGTCTCTTTTGACTCAATGAGGTGATTTTACTGTTAAAGTAAAAATAAAATGGTGGGCAACTGGATGGTTATTGGGGTCAAGGGTTGTGCGACCCCTCAGGTCCAGAGTTGTTGTCTGTCTGACAGGGTAGGTAAAGTGTAGTTAATGAGTGGCAGTTAGAAATAAGTGATCATATGTGGCAGGAATGCAACACAATGGCATACTTGTCGGTCAGAGCTCAAGTGTCTGAGTGGGTTGTGGAGGCAATCTAAATGTCTCACTTACTGTTTAGACCAGTGCTTTTCTACTCTAAATATGATGCCAACAAACTGCTTTAACTATGGGTGCTTATTGAGGGAGGCAGAGATAAAAAGTAAATGCGGATTGAGGGTAAAATATGCATGTATAGTTTGAGGCTGATAAAAATGGTCCTATATGTAGATAATTGTTTATTAATGGTGAAAATAAGCATGATGCCAGACTGTCACAATCACAATCATCATCATCATCATCATAATCAAAACATCCCCTTTATATGCCAACAAGTCTTCCAGAGATGGTTTTGCTATTGCTCCATTTGAAAATTCTGATTTTAGAAACCAGCGTGGGCGGGATCTAGGAGAAGACAAGAAGGGGAGGGCGGTGCTTACCTCTTCATATTCCCAAATGTCAATGAACTCTCCACAGCAAGTTGAAGTGGGCTGGAAATATTTTAGGATAGTCACTGCAGAGCGCTCAGATACCACATTCGTCCACCATGACAGACAGGAATAAGCTCACGTTCAAGTCTGTTGAGTTTCTTAATATTTGTATATAATATTGTAAGGCTAGTTATTTTATATCGGAAAGGAACATGTAGAATTATTAATAGCTGGATATCCTGGATCAAACTGTTGAGGGCGCGTTCTTGCTCTTGCGGAATATACGACAGGTGACTTTATGTAGTAGTACAACAACTCTTCCAGGATGAGACTGTGGACTTTACTTGTCATTATCCCGGTGTGCGCATCCTCTCCTCTGGCAGCCGGTGAGTTTGAACTTGTGTGTCTAAGACTTTTACGCACCCACTTCATGAAGGTGTGAATTATTAAAACGAGCATTGCACTCATGGGAAACGTTGTGTCCACGTGCCTCACAGCATCATAAGTGCACACATTCTAAGAAAGGGTGTTAGGGAAGCGGGAACCGAACTCGCAACCTTCTTAGTAGCCTAATGTCCTGCCATGCCCGACGTACAACTGCCGTTCTTCTCTCACCTTCTCTCAAATTATACTAAAGTCAACGCACCTTTCTCCTACCAGAAACGTCTAAATCCAAAGGTCCAGCTGTGGAGAGCCGCTGCTCCGGCCGAGCCTGCAATCCGCTAATGGGCAACTTGGCCCAGGGCAGAGTGCTGAGAACGCAGTCGGTCTGCGGCTCCAACTCCTCGGAGCCCTACTGTGTCTACAAAGAGACCGCTTCCCCCCGTAGCAGGGAGTCCTGCTCGGCCGCAAAATGCAGCAAGTGCAACTCTGCTATCCCCAGCCAAGCGCACCCCCCCTCTGCCATGAGCGACTCTTCTTTCCGCAACCCTGACACTTGGTGGCAGTCGGCAGAGGGGGTGAAGGAGGAGACGCTCCAGCTCGACCTGGAGACGGAGTTCCTCCTCACCCATCTCATCCTGGTGTTCCGCTCTCCCCGCCCCGCTGCAATGGTGCTGGAGCGCTCGCAAGATTATGGGCACACATGGAGGGCCAGCAGGTATTTTGCCAGGGACTGTGAGGAGGTGTTTGGCCTGTCAGAGGGGTCGCCAATCGGGGAGAGTGGAGTAACTTGCACCTCCAAGTATTCAGGAGCTTTCCCTTGCACGAGAGGAGAGGTGAGTACATTGGCTGGTCTAGAAACATTTACATGAGGTGGAAAGTGGTGTAGACAGTGTGGCATGAGAGGGGTGTGGGGGGCCCAAAATAAAAATGCATACTACTTCTGCAGATAAATTAACGTAAGGTAGCTTATAACTAAAAAACATGTTTTACAGAGTGAAAGGATATATCACCTTACTGGAAACATACCATGATGTGAGCATTATCAATTATGGATTTTCTATCCATTTCACATAGAGGACATAGAGGTGCCCGAAAGCTCGTCAAAGCTATACACAAGAACAGCGACAGCTATTAGTAGTCATTTAGTAGTTTCTAATTAAAATTCGCTAAATCCTTCATTTAAACAACAGGATTTAGAAACTGATTACACATGATCTTATTCTATTATTCTATGATTCTATTATCTATTGTAGCTCAGAGAAAAGGTTTCAATATTGGATTGTGATTTTATTTCTGAGATCTGAGAGTGACAACATTAAATCTCGCTGCCAGACATCCCCCCAGCACTTCACAGCAATAACACTTACCATCTGCTCTGATCTTGTTGTCCATTTATTGGCACCAGGATGCACTATAAGCTGATATCACACGACCCACTGAACAAACAGTTGCTTTGTAAACTGACCTCCTCTGAAGGGCTGCGGGAGACCTTTTTTGTTAGGCCAGCCTTCTAAGCCGCAAACTGCTTACCCGGCTAGAATATCAATGTTCACTTTTACGTATGATGTTCTCCCAAAGCATTTTTTTGGAGCTGCTGTGTCATCACAGGGAGGTCTGAGCCAGAAAATCAGCTTTGGTTAATTCATGAGCAGACCGTTAATTCACACAGAGGTGTAGAAGAAAGACTCTCACTGGATAGTAAAGATTTGTTTTGCTCCACAGAGCCTCAGACCACGTTGGGAGGTTCTGGTTGAACATCTGAATAAATATATGGCTTTGACTGATCTCATAATTGCAGTATGCGTCTTACTACAGTATGTCAGCTCTCTTGTGTAAGCCCCTCGCCCTTTATAATTAGTGTCTCTGTTGCTCAACATGCAAAGACGTCCCCAAAATGTTGTGTGAATGTAGAGTTTCCATAATAAAGTAACAATTCAGACATCATATACTTAGTTTAAAATCTCTGCTTGCATTAATGAGCTAATGTATAAATATGGTCATTACAAGTGAAGTTTTTCTTATTGCAAATCAGAATTTGCTAATTTGTCAAGTGCCATAATCGTACAGTAAAACCTGTAGTTGACATGTGTACTGTATCACTAACCACATGATGTCATAGTGCAAAATATATTCATTATGACACAGCATGAATTCTCTCTTGTGCACAATACAAACGGACCATATCATCCATAAGTATAGATGATAATTGTATAAAATAAGTATGAAAAAGGGACATTTTGGAGTGTTTTCACCCTATACAGACACACAGAACTGATGAGAATAAATGAGAATTAGATTGAAAAATAAGTGTGTATTGAAGATGATCCATATTAATGTATGTCTTTGGGTCTGGAACTTATCCACTCATGCTTCCTGCTTTCAATTTTATTTCCATAACAATCCTACCACAATCATATTGTGTGTCTGACAGTTTTCATTCCTGATGTTGCGATGAAGAGTAATGACCTATGTTGGGCTTTTTTTTCTTTTCTTTTTTATACCTGCATGAGCACATTTTCATATACAGACAGAGTATCTTTAAGATCAACATTCAACTAAACTTAACGAGGGAGAACAAGAACCATTTATCCATGTTTACATTGGAGCTAGTCTGATTTTCCTAGAATAGCAGCTATTTGAGGAGCGTGAAAGATGAACCAGATTGATGCCTTGATTTTATTTGGCAGACCAAGAAAAAAGAGAAACTGACAATGTTTTTGTCATGGTCTGTCAGTGTCTCTAAGGTCAGTTTCTTCACTTATTAGAGAGGCTTTAACAAATGGAATAACACTGATTTTAAGACATTTTCTCCTCTACTTCAATGCCCAGGTGATCTATCAAGCTTTGTCGCCTTGGCACTCAGTGGATCCGTATGGACCAGCTGCCCAGGACCAGCTCATGATCACCAACCTCAGAGTCCGTCTGCTGCAGCGCCAGCAGTGTCCCTGCCAGGCCAAACATTCTGGTGCCGCTGTCCTTCCCACAGACCACTATGCCATCTATGATTTTATTGTCAAAGGCAGTTGCCTTTGCAATGGTCATGCTGACAACTGTGTACCAGCCGGGGGCTACCAATCCAGCCAACAGAAGAGCGACAACATGGTGAGCGATTTTAAGCTTGATTTTGTGAACATACAGCTTGCAGGTACAGGATACTCCACCAAGGAAACACTCTTGCTCTTGGTCTTTTGTTGTGAAAATTAACTAAGATGTTGTGTCATGCTGATGGCTTCATTTTGTCTCAGTTTGTATTTGTTTATGTGGTGAGATTGGGAGTAAAGGGTTTGGTTTGGTTTAGTTCCCACCACTCCCTTGTTACTCAGCTGTGCGCTGGTATGTGCCGCTGAAGTGAAGACTGGATATTAGGCCACAGCTTTACCTACCATTATAGGGATTTAAGGATGTGGAAACTTTAATTATGGTATTCAGCCTTATGCTTCAACAACCCATAGTCTCTGTTGTGTTATTCTCTTTACTGTAAATTTAGAATAGAAGCACTAGTTTAATTCCAACATTGTCTAAAGGGGTGTAAACATGTTACACAGACAGTAGTAAGCTGCACAGTGTGTAACCACTGTGGTTGTGCATGTAGACGGTGCTATGTTGCAATACTTAAGAAGTATTACGCACATCACATGTACCGTAGGTGCAAGGCTGCTGGAAATCAGGCTCAATGAAAAAAGTAACGCCTGCACACTGACTACAGAACACAAACTTATTTAAATGGATAATGTTTCGATCTCATTTGGATCTTTGTCAGGCCAAAATGTTTTAAAATGGTCTCCACATATATACATCAATAGGCTGATGACAGGATCTATGATGACAGGCGTGGTTAACCATCCACCTGCCCAGGGTAATACACATCTTAAAACAATTAACAGTTTAAGAAGAATACAATGAAAACTCTTCAAATATACATTAATCCAACAGAGTGGTAGTACACTATACAATATAATACAATACTCAGTATGCTGCAGTACTACTTGCTCACTTTCCTCTAAGCAACGTTCCTGAAGCACTTGTAAAAAACATACAGTCAACAATTAAAAGATGCCTGCAGATACAATAACATTTACAAGTTTTTTTACGTGGTGTTTGCCTGGCAGGTCCATGGCAAGTGTGTCTGCAGACATAACACGGCAGGTGACCACTGCGAGCGCTGTGCACCTCTCTACAATGATCAACCCTGGCAGGCTGCCAATGGCATCATAGGAACACCGCATGAGTGCCAGAGTGAGTGATGGGGCAAGAGAGTCAAATGCAGAGTAGGACACACAGCATGTAGACATATCTCGAAAATGAATTTAGTCTCATAAATCACATGTAACCTTTTACACACTTGCGCATGATGAATAACAGAGCAGTTCTTCTTTTTCATGTCAGCTACTGTTAGAGTTATCACTGCTATCACTAGGGCTTGAAGAGTTCAGCCAAGCAAAGAAAAACATTTCGTTGTGTTTTACATGTCCATCTAAACCTAGAGTGCAAGTGTAATGGTCACGCCAAGAGCTGTCACTTTAGTCGTGAATGGTGGCTGGTGACAGGACGGCAGAGTGGTGGGGTGTGTGACAACTGCCGCCACAACACAGAGGGCCGTCACTGCCAGAACTGTAAGAAAGGCTTCTTCAGAGACCCCAGCCAACCAAAAACTGCCCCTGACTCCTGCAAAGGTAAGGCCCTTAAAGTTTTTTTTCCTCAAACCATAACTCTGTTTGGATGAATGCCAGCAGAGAATTCCAATTAAGGGGGAGAGCCTTTGATATTTTGAGGGCAGTAATGGAGATTAGATTTTTCTTTTGACCCTTTTGAGATTAAAGCAGATTGATCTCTTTGATAAGGGCATTTTCCCCCAGCACCACTCTGAGTCACTGCATTCACAGTGATGAGATAGTAAGATGACTCTAGTCCGCTCCTTAGCAGGAATGACGGAGACGACCGCACTGTTTTGGAATGTGACTGTAATTGCAAGCAATGAAGGAATTTCCCATGGACCATGCAAGCAAATTTTTCTCATTCTTGCCCTTTCCCTTCTGCCAGGCATGCTGAAGCCTTTTTTTAAGAACAAACATGCAATTTTTGGAAACAGACGAAGCAAGTATGTAACAAAAATCAATCTGTCATCACAAAGGACCATTAGGCGGCAGGTCTCACAGCATAGAGAGGGTGTGATTAACTGTTTGTTGTTGCTGCAGCTGCTCAAAGCATGTTGAGTAAATACTCCTTGCTTGTTACAGGACGATGATAAAATACAGTTAACTTTTATATTTCCACAGGAATTCCCTGTGTACACTCTAAATGGGTTTGTTTGTGCTTCTATAAGTGTGTTTGTCCTTTGCATACATGCAGCCTTACAATGTATACTTAGTGCTTCTATGTCTGTGCCAGAAAAGGAGACACATAGTTTGTTAACATGCAGTCCTCTTGTTCTGTCACCCCTCTCCTCTGCAGCCTGTTCCTGCCACCCTGTAGGCTCCATCCTCTCAGGAGGTAGCACTCTCTGTAACCCTAGCAGTGGGGAGTGCACTTGTAAGCCCGGAGTCGGAGGCCCCAGCTGTGACAGCTGCATGCTGGGATACTGGGGGCTTCATGAATACGGCTGCCATCCATGTGACTGCACAGGGGACTGTGACCCCTACACTGGTGACTGCATTTCTGGGTGAGAGCCAAGACTTAATACAATATCCATATGTATTTGTACTTGGATTAAGTGATGTGTGGTGTAGAGGTGAAGTGCATTCTGGATGATTAACACTGAGTGGAGCCCTGCCTCTGACTGGTTTTACCTCTGCGGCACAGCTCAGATGTGGAGGTCTTCTATACAGCCACCGGCCACATGGGACACAGCAGCAATAATAGTGAGACGGCACTCTTTAGGGTAGAGGAGCTTTTCTCTGCACTGCACCACTCTGGTGAGTCGCAGGTCATATCACATGTAATATACTGCACACTCAGCCCATACAGATAAAATGCAGGTGTTTTGATCTTGAAATCTATACATCATGATGAAGTGATTTATAGGAATCTTTTTAATAAAGTTTCATTTTTTTCCAGTGAAATGTGAGTGTGTAGAAGTAACCCTTGGCAGCTCTAAACTCTTCTGTGCTGCGGAGTATGACTATGGTAAGTGCTATTTGACAGAGGGAATTCATTCAATATTGTGTAAGCCAATCATGGCAGTAAAGGAGGGTGAGACTATTCAACAACATATCTTAGATGTTCCACTCCCATTGAGTTTTCTTGTAAACAAACACATTTTCTCTTTACATTCATTGTAACTCACCAAAGCCCATTATATGTCATATCGAATGCATTTTCTCACTCATAAAACCTTTGCATAGCCAATTTTTAGAAAATGTTGAAACCTGTATTGTTTACATCCATGTTTACTTGCCATATACATGTTTGCTAGAGGTCTTCTTCTTACCTGCCTTTGCTGACACATTGCTGCGTTTCATGGTACGTAACCGCCACTTGTAAATCAGTGGAATAGTTTGAAACCATTGGCAGGAATATGTATCTAACCATCCTCATGCACATGCACATGCAGCAGGACAAACAAAGCAAGACCCATTCACAAAAGCATTGCTCCACAGCGCTACTAGTGGTCGCAAACTCCATAGGCTACCTTTTAAAGTTTGCATTGCACCTCAAGGTCAAAATTTATGCAGCAGAGGCCAAGATATCTGACTTTTAGTCCACAGCCTGGATCACCGATTCCCATGTTGCAACTCGATAGGATCTTTTCATTAGATTCTCCCTTACCGACAGGGCCCACCTCTTTCAAATGCAATGCCCCTAGTGTGTAATTTATATAAAAATTAGCAGTCTCCACAGCCCAGGCTGAGGAAAAGAAATCCTGATGACATCAGTTTGGTTATTTCCCTAGACTTGAAGAGCTACTCCAGGGCCACAGAAGACATTATACAACTGTTTTCAGGGGTTCATGACATTCTCCTCATGACAAGTAAACTGATTCGGTGGTGTAAAATTGGTGGCGTTCCCCTTTAACCTTTGAAATGTGTCTATGCTGCAAAAGAATAAAAATCTGAGAAGTGGAAATTGTATTTTGTAGTTGGTAGACTGCTAATTTGTTGTTTGTGTTGCCTTGACAGTGCTGGTGGTAAAGGTAATGTCAGCTCACGATAAAGGCTCCCATGCGGAGGTAGAGGTTAAAGTCAAGAAGGTCTTGTACCAGAAGCCTCAGATGAAGATCCAGAGGAGAAGCGTCACCCTTTACCCAGAGTCTTGGACCACCCAGGGCTGTACCTGTCCTATCCTCAACCCAGGTCAGCTGCAGCCACTTCCAGAATAAAAAACTGTATTGCTCACAATGCAAAAGCTTAATAATTAGTCGACTCTTAAGTGAACAATCTGCCAGCTTTGTGCTGAATAGAGGATCTTTGTCGCTGCTCATGAAGGCTTTGAGTGGGTGCCAATGTCCTAACATTAGTCATTTAAATTGGACATTTACAGTTTAAAGATTAGAGCCACCTCTCTGTTATGAGACTATTCAGATCTAACACTCTTACAATAATCATTTATGGCAACATTCATCCAAGCCATCCTTAGCAGCACAGTATTTAACTGGTTTATTATAGTTATATAATGATGTGGGCTCTTTGTACATAAGGTGATTTTCTCCTGTTTTGTGTATTTTAGTGACATTCTTAGTAGAGTTGAAATGTAGTAAAGCTTATGCTCTGTTTTCTTCTCCAGGATCTGAGTATGTAGTGGCTGGTCATGAGGACTGGAAGACCGGCCGACTGATGATCAACACCAAGAGCCTGGTTAAACCATGGAAGTCAACCCTGGGACGCAAAATCCTCCACATCCTCAAAAAAGACTGTGGCCGCTGGTAGGGCATTACCAAGAACTGCAATGGACAGAGGGATGGAGAAGTATGATCTGTGACATACTGTACAGGAGTGTGCGGAATAAACGAGGGACTGTTTGAATTAGGCATTGCTTGGACACTAAAATGAAAGCAAATCCCAATGCCTACTACAGGGATTTAATGTTTCTGTGGAGTCCACAGCCCCAAGAAACAGCTACTACACCACAGTGCTATGGTAGAAATAAGCACAAACCTCGCCCAACTACAGTCCCTTAAGAGTCAAAGTAAACAAAGCAAGCCATAAAGACTTACATCTGAACAAAGACAAAGCTGATGTTGGAATTTCATTCCTGTCTTACTGTATTATATTTTCCAGGTAATTTATAAAACAATGCATGTTAAATACTCAATTACACTTTATTTCCTGGGTAAGTTGCTGTCAGACTTGATGAGCCATTCAAGTCCTACAGTATACATTTTACTGAGAGCCGTTTACTCTAAAGTCTTGCAAAGGCACAGACTGAATTATCCTTGTCGTCTCGCAGATATTGCAGATAAATCATGAATGAAGTCAGAATGTGTGTGAGTGTGGATGTGTGCATTTGCTTGATGTCCTTGGCAGGGAGTCTGGGACTGTGCAGGTCAGAACAAGTAACTCCTGGATGAAAAAAACATTAAAGGAATCAGGCGGCTTAATCTGAACAGCTCTGCTCAGCTGCGGCAAACTCGCCCGCCTGCTGTCTGACAAGAGCAAAACACACTCTGCTCCACCCTCTCTGGTCTAGAGTATATGCAACCGGCTAAAACACTCAGGATTGAGTTTGTTCTCACAGCTGGTTCAGTTACAAGAGTTACTCATTGTCAGATTACTTCAGTCAGACTTGATTCTGTGAGGATTTTCTGCTGTCCTCGTCTGACTTGCTTCTATATGAGGAGGATTCACGCATCTCCAAACCTGACCCTATGGGAGCCAGTGTGTGTGTGTGTGTGTGTGTGTGTGTGTGTGTGTGTGTGTGTGTGTGTGTGTGTGTGTGTGTGTGTGTGTGTAAGAAAGAGAGCACACTCTCTTAACATATGCTCCTCTTTTTGGCCTGTGATTCCTGCTGCCCCAAAATAAATATGTATTAAAAGCCTGGGTATTCATTGACATCACAGTGTATCATATCCGGAGTCCACAGGACATTTTAGAGCCAGGCCCAGTTAAGAATAGGTCTGGTTTCTCTGTCTCCAAGGAGGACAAACTATGTGAGGATATATGATGTATTCCTCAAACATGACATCACTGACATGTCCTTGTCCCAAAGACTTTACCAAAATAAGAGAAAGGGGCTGGAGATTTCCTTGTAAAGGACAACGTGGTGCTTTGGTGTGCATGAATTTGTAACGCTATTTTTGTGTGTCCTATATGTTCTTTTTTTTATCTAAACTGCATAAACTACACATTAGTGTGCTCATTGTTAATACTTCTGGGAAAAGTCTGTTTCCTTCCATGACGACATTATGCTGAAACACGACACTATGAATAGTCTTCACGAGTACAGGTGGCTGACTGATGTTTGTTTTAGTACCGCCCTCCTTTGGTTAAAAGAGAGAAATACACCTTTACATCGTCAGATATTGGTAATATAATTAAGTATGCTGAACTCTTAAGCACTTATAAATATGCACACAGTAATTGAGATTTATAACAATTTATTTCTTATAAAACTACCTCAAATTAAAATAGAGCAAATAAATATAGAAATATAAATATTTCATTGCAGTAATTTTTTCCTCACAAGGTCTTAACAACGCAATGAAGCAAAGCATTTTTAGGCGTTGTGTTCGCCAAAACCTTTTTTGCATGTTACTATTGCATATATTTCTTTTGCATATTTCCTAAAAGCAGCACATCAAAATATGACTAAAATGACAACACTACATTTCTTCAAGATATGCCCTTTGTGTACTGGCTTGATCCTTTGGAAAATAAATACTAGTAAGCTGCTGCTATGACACAAGTTTTTTTGCTCTTGCTAGAATAATTACCTAAAGGTACTCAAAGCAGTGGGAATTTAGGTCAGAGAAATATTGCATAATTGCTATCAGTGTGCAGAGGTTTGTTGTCTTTGAGCCGTCATGCTCCTTCTGGTTCGCCTTGAGTCTTGCCACTTGCTTAGTAATCATCTCCCCGGCTTACTACCTCCTTGTAGGTTGGCCTGAGTAGGATGGTGTGCTCGTACTGGGCGGTGTAGCTGCCCTTGATGTCGCAGAGAGGTGGGTACGGGTCTATGATGCCAAGGTC
The DNA here is from genome assembly GCF_031162955.1 of Sander vitreus. NCBI lineage: Eukaryota > Metazoa > Chordata > Actinopteri > Perciformes > Percidae > Sander > Sander vitreus. The sequence continues at coordinate 18,595,221 of NC_135862.1, read as the reverse complement.
ACACAGATTCTTCAACGCCATCAGGTACTTGCTCTCGCCGAGGCGGTCCAGCCAGCGGCGGCAGAATGCCAAAGTGCCAAAGTTCTCATTGATCACATTCAGCAGATGTTTAGCCCTTGGAAGTCTGTAGCACAGTAACAACACAGAGTCAATAGTGAGACAAACTTTAGATTGACTCTAGATGTCAACAAACATTCAGGTACGACGCTCTCTTCACACTTTTGGAATTATGGATTGAAAGACAGAAGATGAGGAGCAAATCAACCTATAAATAATTTTCCTGAATCAATAATTAGCATTTTAATACAGGGATGGCATTAAAACAGCAGAACCTTATTGGTACGTGTCCAACATTGAAGTTTTTCATGTAATGTGAGCACTCCATGTCATCGTGGACTGCACCTCTTCCTGTGCTGCCAAATGTTTCAATGGCGTAAGCTTCACCTTCCTGAAAGGCAACAAAAAAAGACAAAAACACTTTCTTTGGTTGTTGATGTAAAATGTAGAATTGCTATTAAAAGTCTGTATCTATGCACCTTTATGCAGGGCTGAGTGGGTATGATGTTACTGAAAGGACAAAAACACTCCAGGGGGACTGAGAGTAAATTTAATAAAACCTCAAGATGACAGCAGCTGACATATTCATGTGAAGTCTATTAAGGACAGTAGTGTCCTTTGTGCAGCAGTGCCTCGTGCCAGTTGATTGGCGGGGTTTCATTGGCGTTTTGTGTCTCTATCAGCGCATGGCTGTTGTTGGAGTCCCTGTGGTATTAGCTGATAACACTGCGACACCCTCTCTCCCTGATAATCATTCAAAGTGCTAGCAGCCCTGTGGCACGCCCAGCTGCCATTCCAGCCGTGCACTCTCTGATCACAAAGAGGGTAATGGCCCTGTTACACCAACACACTTCAGCTAAAAATACAACATGCAAAGCTGCCATCTCAGCAACCCCCCCCCACACACACACACACACACACACACACACATCCCCATACCACCCCGCCCCTCCCCCCCAACCCTCCTGGAACCATCAGGTAAAATGCTTGACTCAGCAACTTGCCAATTAAAATGCTCAGTTCTGTCCAAATACAGTCGTGTACTGCAGCTATGCGGGTATGAGACAGGTGTGGATCTCAGTGTAGTCTCTGGAAATGTAAGACAGGGCAAAGCCATGTTTCTCTTTGGTGAAGTACCAGCCTGTTAAAATGAATTCTGGATGCCCACAATTCAGTGCTCTTACAATGAAATGAGGGGCTAGAGTCTTAACACGTGTTGCTAGCCTCGATGAGGCTGGTAATTCCATTAAAGGTGTAATTAAAGTGCTGACGAGGGTGACTAAGAAGCTGTTAGAGCAATGAATTGGAACACCTCTCCACACCCCGTCGTAACCCTAACCAGCCACATGTTCTTCCAATTACACTTAAGAATTAAAAAAGGTTTATTTATATGCAAGGTCAAGCAGCTAATAAAGGTTTCATTTCAGACACTCCAGTAATAAAAGGCTGTTGTGTTTGTTGTGCTCCAGAATCTAGTCACATACACATTTGGCTCAGATGAAAGTGAGTATTCACTGCTGTACAAACCTCCATCCTTGTGGCTTCTCCGCCTTTAACAATAGGGACTGTCTTCCCTGAGTGAATCCTGTACTGTCCAATAGAGTGGCCATTGAGATTCCTGATTGGCTTCACTATAAAGAGAACACCACACAGAGGTTAAATAAATAGGAAGCAGCGCTGAGCCTGTGTATGAAAGAAAACATGATAAACAACCATATATTACCTTGATATGTTTTCCCATCTATCTCCACTTCGTAAGACTCCATGACCTCCTGAATGGTCTCACCAACATCGCACAGGCGCACATCAATTCCTGCAAACTGGGACAGAGAGGTGTTTATGCTCCACATCATTACATTGCTCACACACAAACTGGATAGTAATGTGCCTTATTTATAAGCAGTGCAGGAACACTTAATAGTAAAGTACACAAACTCCTGAGTAGTTACGCAAATAACAAACAAACTGCTCACCACAAAGAGTAGTTTCAGAATAACTCTAAATTAAGGACTATATAATAACTCATGATACTTTACGTGACAGGGAGCTATGCTATACTGGTATCTAATGATTAGTTCCTTGAATGTGAATCTGTATACTGACCGCTTTAATTAATCCTGAGTTCCTGAACTCTGAACCAGGTACTTAAAAGCATAAAACCAATACCTAATCAAGTGTAACTTTTGCATTTCATTATTCATTGCAACTTTATTATCTCCTAATTAATTGAGTATCAATACACTTTGTAGTTCTTATAAGCTGTATATTGTGCCTCTTTTTGTTTTCGTTAGCCACAGGGCTTGCTCACAATGTGTATAAGTATTTAAGTGTTGTTTTTTTTTTGATACATTTTTTATTGGTTTTTATATTTCTACAACATACAGAACAAACAACAGCGTTGAGCTATCATTTTCTTGCCAAATTTTCTTTATTTAAGTTTTTTTTAAGGTAATTTATTTATACTACTATACTGATTTTTAAAACATATACATTATATTTTCAGTGTTCTTCATGCCAGTGAGTGCCTGTATTTGTGCACATATTCAGCATATTAAATTCACTTTTTTGCGTTCGACTTATACCTTATAATTCTAATAAAAACCTCAATTCTCAATCATCATTTCAAGCATTATTTGTAATAAATTAATTGGAATAAATTGTGATACTAATATTAAGGTACTTGTGCTCTGAATATGATGATTCTCCTCCCTTGGTAAGTAGTCAGGATTTTTTGTGTAACCAGCAGTACAAAGAAGCACCATGTATGGGTGTGGGAAGAGCTGTATTACCTTAATGCCGGTGTTAGTTGCATCTCTCACAGCCTCCAGTAGCCTGTCATACTTCGGATTGAAAGTGACGGTGAAGGCACAGTCTATTATTCGACCTGAAAGACCAATACGTTTGGTTATTCACAACAGTTTCTACGTGGTTATCATTTTGCAGAAACTAATCAAAAAAAAGAGGAAGTTAATTAACGCACGAGAACTGTTTATAAGAATTATAATGTAATCATCATTTCACCATATCATAATAAATGCCAAGTGTGAAATGGCACAACAGAACTCCAGATGCACTTAAAAAGTTATTAGCGAGCTCTTACCGTTGATGTGCGTTCCAAAGTCAATTTTGCAGACATCGTCGTAGCGCAGCACCGTGGGGTCTCCTGCGTTTGGGGTGTAGTGGGCAGCACAGTGGTTGATGGAGCAGCCGGTGGGGAAGGCCAGGCCTGCCTTCAGCCCGTTTTCTTTGATGAGCCTCCTGGAGCAGTCCTCCAGCTTCTCACTGCCAGAAAGAGAAAGCAGCACAAAGGGACAATGGATAACAGGAACAAGGAGACGGTTGTCAGGGCAGATAATGCATCCAGAAGAGGTTGAGGCCACAAAAGCAGTTCTGCTTTCTTTAATCATTTTTCAATTGTCTCTTAGGACAAAGAAGTGCTGAAACCATATCAATTCCAGTCTCAAATGAGCCCAGGCAGGTATGAGCAGCCAAGATTAAAGTCCATTAAAAGGGGCCCAGGGACAATATTTCAGTGCATATCTCACCAGATGTCAATCATGGTCATCCCTGGTTTGATCCAGCTCCTGACATACGAGCGGACCTGCCGATGTGCCTCAGCCGCTTGCCTGAAATCACTCCACATCTCCTCGTTGGCCCTGTCCAGCGCCCGCTTCTCTTCACTGGTGGTCCGCCACGCTGCGCTGCGCCTGGCGGGAGGTGGACAGGCACACCGCAGAGAGGAGGAAATCATTATTTTCTCATTATACTAATACTTGTAATGAGTAAATGACACACTCTTATAGAAACTCTGCACGAGTGAAAGCCATGTTGATACTTTTCAGATCTGTAAAAAAGGAATTTGCTTCTTAACAGGAAATTAAACCACACACTAAACATTGCACCTCATTATGTTGTCCAAATATGAATAAATGCAAAACAGAGACACGTAAATAAAAAAAAAACTAGGCGTGTTACACATTGGAAGACTACTGCTGAGTGTGAGGGACGATGTGGAGGTCACACACCCGTCTTTCGATGGTGGATATTCACACTCTTCTCCCTTTGGAAAGTCTCCGCTGGGATAGAGCTCACAAATAGGGATTGAGGGAGGGTCAGTCTGTCCCTTCACTGTGGCCCAGATAGTGAGAAGGAGAAGCAGAGGAAAGCAGCCGGAGAGAGAAAAGAAAACACAAGTTATGCTCCCATTGTTCATGACATTAACATTTTAACCCAGCTAGAGAATACAGTACCATTCTTGACTTACAGATCTAATTAAGCAAGACACCCTTGAGTAAAATAAACCCATAGAATTATATTGCTAGACAAATCTCTGGCAATATAAAAGCCCTCGTTTATAAAGTGGGTTATAATGATATATATGTAGGACATTTTATAGGACTTACTTTCAGTTCGCTCGCTTCACACTGGCATTACTGAGTAAGTATGATGTCATTAATTTTGTCCTGCCTGCCTGACATCTAAGGTCCTGTGGCATTTTGTCCTACACTTCCTGCATTATGTATCTCTCATGACACTAATTATCCAAGTCAACCTGCTTTTGTACACCTGTTGTATTTACCTAATGATTCAAAGTGATGCAGTCAATTCAAACACAGAAAAGAGTTTGCTGTAGGGTTCTTAGAGTAAGTACATCTTTAAAATGTGATGTGCCTCTGTGATGATAAATATTCTGCCACTGGGATGTGAATTGCAGTTTCAATTTAAATTCTGAGAAAATGTGAATTTGATTCAAACAGTCCTTCCCAAAGAGTAATCTGTCGCAGAGATGCATTTGCTGCACTGAGAAAAACCAAACGGCTTACATCCTTTCTTCTTTTTCTTCTTCTTCTTCTTTTTTCCAGCTGAGTTCTCTCCTTCATCCCCATCTGTTGAAAGCATCATTAGCTTCAATACAGTTTGTAAAGTGAGAAATATCGACAGGAGCTTGGGCACAATTCCCAGTGTGCTACTGTAAAGATAAATATCACATTGCAGATATGGCCAGCTGAATTTCACAGCGCACTTTCAGGGGCTTAAAGTTCAACACAATCACCACTGCAGATGATGATGATGATGATGATGATGGTGGTGAGGAGTTACCTTCTTCTCCATCCTCCTCCCTCTCTTTGTCTTCCAGTGTTTGCTGCTCCAACTGTTTTGTCACATCACCAACACCTCCGGCTTCTCCATCCCTCTCAGCTTGATTTGTCCCTGCTGCAAAGTCACACACCCTCGTGCATGCATGTGCAAGTGAACATGCACGTGTACACCGATGGCGTGCAAGCACATGCATGGACATGCACACCACGCATGCACGCACACACACACACACACACACACACACACACACACACACACACACACACACACACACACACAGTGAGTAAATTATTTGTGGTTCAGAGTCATTTCAAGAAAGTGCATCCACTACGATTGCAACTTGGCAGGGTCTGTGCATAATTTCTTTCTATACCTTTGGGAGTCATATCCTCAAGGGCATGTACCTTGCAGCATTATGACATTTAGCCCTTCAAAGAAAGAGCTGTGTGGACCACACTTGACTTATGGCAGGTTCAACAACTCATGCTTTCAGGGATTTTATATTGTTTTGTTATATTATGAGGCAGTAAGGTTGCAATTATCATCATGTTTTTTTTGCATTAGAGTGGTTGTCATCTTATTGCACTAAAATTGTGAATTACTTCTATTACATAATTCCATGCAGCTTAGGGGGATTTATAGGATGGAACATATTTAATCTTGAGTAAAATAAAAAATGTATTCCACTCATATCTTCAAACTACAGCTTTCAATCAGTTTTGATGGTAAATTGCGATTTTCAGAGATTGTCCCGTTTCCATATGAGCGCCCTCAGCTCCAGCGGCAGCCGCTCAGAGTTGGGACAGCTGGACAGGGATACCCTCTGACAGGTTGAAAAGTCTCCTGTCCCGCACATGGGATGCTCGTGCTCTATATCGAGTGGCACTAGAGGAGACAATTTTGCGCTATTTTCTCAACCGTCTCTCTAACCGCAAAGTGATGCCTCTTACCTGGTGCGGTGGTCTTATTCCTCTTCTTCTTTCTTCTCTTTTTCTTCACTGATTCTGAGGCGTCTGCATCTTCTCTCTCCTCGTTCAAGTCGTCCCCATTGAGAAGTTGAGGCTCCACTTCATGCTGTAGCTGTAGCTCCGCCATGATCAGCGACTAAGAGATGAAGTGACGCATAAGCTGCTGAGAGCCTCCAGTGGTCAAAGCAGAAAAGTGTGCTGGAGGAAGCTGAGCCAATAATGAGCTATTAGACAATCTCTGTGCAACAACTTGACCCGAGTAGAGGAAGACGATCCCCCTTTGTCCTGGGAAAACTTTCATTTATCACAGTCAGATTGTTTTCTGTAGGTGAAAATGGGACAAACAGCAACACATTCACAGTGTGTTATGTGGAGGCTGAAATGCTTAGTTATGTGACCATAATGTCCTGATAAATGTCCTGTAAAAGCTGCACTGCATGCTAGAATCTTCACTTTGTCTGTTGCTGAGTTTCAGGTTACTGTGCGCACCTGTGACTGCAGCTCCTCCTCGGTAACACTATGTGTCACTTACCCTGGCTGTCCACACTGGAAAACATCCTATCCGTTATTGTAAATCATGTTCTGTTGTTCGCATTGTCCCGGCTATAGCCTTTTAGTTTGATGCCCGGTCGATCGTTAATGGTGCGTATCGCGAGTATTTGGAGACGGGCGTAGAACTGTGTATCCAGGCAACAAGGCCAGCACACTGAGTGGACAGAGGCACATTTATATAAGTGAAAGGTGGATTTTAAAGCGCTACAACTCGGGTTGGTGGATATTTTGTTGCATGGGACAGGGTGTATACTGTGTGTTATCTGCGAGTGGCAAATATTAAGAGGAATTTCAAGTGGATTTTTTCTTTTTTTTTCTTTTTTAAAGGAAATGACTTCTTCTGTCGCGCTGACGGAACCCAGAACTGGCCCTTTGTATTTCTTTGACCAGGTGGGCTAATGATTCATTTAGCTAGCTGACTGTAGTTTAAAAGAAACATCAAGACATTAACCTTAGCCTAACGTATCTCTCTGCAGCCAACAAAACGAAACAGAATTAAAGGGGCGCAAAGCAACATTTTGCATTTCAATTTGGCAAATGAAGGAGCGAAGTTAGAAGATACAGTACAAAGGTAATTCACTTCCCTTATTGCTACAAATTATTTGAACATTTTACTTGTCCGACTAATAGACGACATTTTCTCATTTGTCTCATAGTAATCAAGATGACAACATAGAAGGTACAAGTGATGAGCTCACTCAGAGGCCGCCGGGGGATACATGTGGAGATGTTAAACCTGATACCTCGTCCGCTGTCGGTGCTGCACCAAACATAAAGGACCACGATCCGATGGATGCATACAAACGAGCAGCCCCTCAGTTATTAAACGAAGTGGCTCGCCTACTTTCACAACATAAGTGGACCAAGGAGGGGCGTATTCCTCACGGGATTGTAAATATTCTAAATTACTCCTGGAAGGAACTGACTGCGGGCTCGGTGCATTTGAGAGGTCCGGAACAGGCTGGCAAACACGGAAAGTCCAAAGGCTTCCTGAAGTTGGATGAAGCTCGATCCCGTCAGTTGTCCGCCAGAAGTGACACGAGGCAGGCAGGAGAGAGAATCTCATGTGTTGTGGAAAACGTTGGTCCCTCTGTGGGAAAATCACAACTCAGCTCAAATCCACGCACAAAAAAGCGCAAACACAATTCCAATAGAGGTAAATTAATCCCTGGCTGACTTTTCTATTGAAGCCTACTTCTGTCAGGAAAAGAAAAATAACTTGATTAAATTACCTAAACATACTCATGGTATGTCAAAAGTATGACACACTGAGTCAAAATTGTGAGACTACTATATATACCCTAGGCCTTAGATACTGTAGATTTTGACTGACTATCATTTTTTTCCACCAATTTTTTCTTGGTGGAAAATGGCACACATTATATATCTCATACAAGGGTAGACCTACTATATAAGTGATTACTGGTTTATAAATGATTTAATAAAGCCTTCAAGATTAAATAGAATGAAAACGTTTGCCAAAAAATAAAATCCACCTGGTTGAGGTTTATCCTCCTCATGCTTTGTCTTTTTACCTCCCTGAAAAAATAAGCTCAGGAGCATCTGGACCAAAATCAATAGCCTATTTTGATTTAATAACAGCTGAAGACGTGATGGTTTATGATTGTATAATAAAGTGAGTAAGTCATTAATAAAAGCCATGTGTCTCTCACTTTAGAAGTCATCACATCTCCCTCATTAATATCGAGTTCTTCCACTATAATAACCCATGAACTTTTAGGCTAAATGTTGTTTCCTAATACAAAGAGAAAGCAAGTTATGCTACAAGATTACATCAGCCAAAGGTTTTTTTTTTCTTCTTTTTTTTTTACAACCTGGCAACCAAAAAAGTATATTCAACAAATGGCTTAAAAAGTAAAGTACTAATACATGATTTATTAACCATTATTTAAGGATTTAGTTACAGCACAAATATATTTATAAAATATGCATTATTAGAAGGGTAGTGTTGTGTGGGTACAAATATGTAAAATTTAGAATAAGGAAGGGCATTATATTTTAACTATATTCCATTTAATGTAGATAAGAGACAATAACAATGAGAGTGATGAAAGTGAAAACCCATTCAGTATTTTCTCATGACCTTTTAAGACTGAACCTGAGGACAGATTTGGTTGCAAGCGTGTGGAAGTGAGCGGATTAGTTTACCAGACAGGACAAGGTAACATGGTAACTGGGCACAGATGTACTGCTGTCTCTTAATCAGTTACAGAGCTTTTGAGTTACATTATAAAGTTCCCTGATGCCACTGTTGACTGATATATGGCCAGTAATGTCCGTACAAATTCATTAAAAAGGTAAATGTAAGACATCAGCTGATACATTGACTGAGTTCCATATTCTCTTTCCCCAACAGCTCACAACTACACCACCGTCAGTTTCTCCATCTCATCCAACAGCTGCAGTAATCCAGGTAAGACATGGAGATAAAGCATTGTGTAATGTAGGCCACTGTGTCTGTGGTTGACTGTCTCACTGCCGTGGTCCTGCTGCCTCGATCAGCTGGATGTGATTTGTGTCCAGGTTGGATCATCCAGCCAAAGCGGCCCTCCTGTGATGAGCCTCGGCAGATCAGTTTGTGTCAGTGGGTGCTTGAGCAACTCCGGATGGCAAGAAGTCCTGAGTATGTTGTTACCCTTTGCTGTTGCATTTAGACTGCAGCAAATGTGATTTTGGTGATCCTCTGACTTTCCATCTAGTGCCACCAGCAGGTGACCAGACATTGACCCCATGACATTTTCTGTACAACATTTCCTACAACATTTGTGTATTCTCATACAATTATATAGAGTACTTGAGTTAGTTACTAGCAAAAAAAAAAAAAAAAAATTGAGTCACAGCTGGTGAAGTGATCCAGACTGGTCCTGGCTAACACTGCCATGCTAACGCACGCTAATGGCTGTTTTAAACAGCCTGTTTACAACCACTGTGACAGACATATGACAGAAACCGCAAGTTTGACAATTTTACTTTGGCAAAACAACCATGTAGCCCGTTCAGCGGCCAAAACCAACAAAAGGTGAGTAATTTTAAGCTGAGAAAGAGTGGCTGTCAGTCGTGTAAAGAGGACCACAAGGTCACGGTGTTTTTAGTGGTTGTGCAGTAATTTTAAGCCGATAAAGGGTGGCTGTCAGTCAGGTACAGAGCGCTGCGAGAGCAAAGGCTTTTATGACTGTCAACATAGCCAGCATCTAATGTCTGGCAATGCAAGACTAGCATCTAACTAACATTGACATTGTGGGACGCTACGTTCTCAACCTGCAACCCCCATGAACTTCGAGTCTGGAAAGAGGGGCAGGGGGAGACGACTCTCTCCAGTTTTTTGAATTTGGACTGCAGTAATCATTTTAAACGTTAACTGTCTGTATTACATATTGCTAACAAATCGTTAAGTTAATCTCTGTTTTGGGGAATTATGGTTTTTACTATACATAAAAAGTAAAATATCAAGTAATATATTATAAAATAATATTTGGTCATCATTATTGAAACTTGTAAATGTTTGCAATGTAACTCATCATAAATGCTAAATGAAAGCTCAGTTATCTAAGCATGATAAATCACCTCATCTTTCCATAGAAAACTGCTAACAGCTGAACAGGATCTGAACAAACCGCTCACACTCCGTCACTATGGTGATGCAAAGGCACAACTGAAGGACAGGAGAGCGAGGAGAACTGCACAGCCTGTTACTGTCGTCAGTGGGATGCCCCAGATACCAGAAGTGAAGCAGCAGGATCCTGCATGGCAGAAACTACACTACAGGATCAATGACAGCTCCTCGTTCATATAGTATCTTACTCTCATTATGTTTATTCATAAGTATTTTAATTCTAGTAGTTGTACAAGAAGAATGCAGTGTATGGCATATGGCTAATGTGTCACTGGAGCTGAGCTTTTGTCCTTTGACCCTGCCATCTCAGCTACCCGTCTGGTTGTATCGCAGTATGCCAGAGCCACTCAGGTCTGCCCTGTGGAGGTTTTTATACCAACGTGTTTAGTGACAGTGAGTGTCCCGTTATTCTGGCGACTATCACAGCATTCGGGCACGGGGCTGTGACACATCCTCTTAGGTGAGTTGATATGTGAGAATGTCTGACTAAGTAAAAGGGGCCACAAAGTCATGATATTGCTGCCTCATCTGCTTTGATTTTGACAATTTAAACAAAACATCTGTCTCTTGTGATTCCCCCAACTTGATGGAAGTGCCAAACAGCTGGAGTACCCTTAATCACATTAACATGACATTGCTGTCGATGTTCTCATCTCAATCCCACAAAGGATATTCTGCAAAATGCTGAATGCCTTTAAACAGCCTTTCTATAACCATGTACTGTATGTGTGACAGCTTTAATGATGTGTAAAATGTTCCTTCAGCTCTGCCATTACAGCCGTGTGGGACCAGCACGGTGGATTCATATGTGACCATAATGGGAACATGACTAAGGAGTGGAGCTGGCGGACAGACTACACACTGAGGGAGAAGATTGTTATAAAGGTGCAGCAACAGTGCTAGAATTGTGACTTTTGACACTACCTCAACGTTTTCTACCTATGACCTATTTACTTCTATAAAATAATGATGTCCACGTTGTGCAATAAACAAACAGTGTCAGGATCATGTTGCACAAAGACCAGGCCAGAGGTAATCTCCAGACAAGAAATATATTCAGTGACAAGGGTAGTCAGAGGGACTCAGAATCTGGAGAGAACCTGTCATGTGAGATAATTGTGAGATATGCATATGGGAAATGTCACATTTAGGGGAAACAAAGCAGGACATGTGAGGTATGACGCATGACCTACTGATAAACAAACACTAACTGCCTCTGACAGGACCAAGAGAGGTTTTATAACAGGTCTATAGCATGCAAATTAGATACCCATGGATGAATTCATCACAATTTAAGAGTTAACGATTGTCTCCATTTTAAAGAAACCTGTAAATGTGTTTGTCTCCTACAGTTGTCAGATGTAATCTCTGTGAGGCTGCTCAGTGGCACTTCTGCCATGCTCAGCTTCAGGTGTGACAACGAAAGTGTTCAACTTCCTCTCACTGCTCTGTCGAACATTAACCAATCACAGGAAACGGTGAGATTAAGAGTAAAATGAGCAATAAAAAAGTGTTATTATTTATGATAAACAACTCTCAATAATGTCGACTCTTTATTGACAGACTTGTTTGCAGACTGAAGGAAAGTTTACCTCTCATTTTGCTCAAGACCTCCTGCTGGCGAAGAAGACACCATCCCTTGCTGTGGTCCAAGAGAGCAAGAGTAACCTGACGCTGACACCTGTAAGAGACTTTTTATCACCACATGACAATGCTTCAGTAAAGGTATGAAATAAATGTATGGACTCAAAACACTGAATATCAAAAAAAAATCTGTCAAAACAGCACCTTTGAAGATGATCTTCCCTGAGTTACTTTGTATAGAACAGCTTGCTAAATGTCTTTTGTTGTTCTATACCATAATCTACCATGCGAGTAATGATGTGTGGCAGGTGTCTGTGTGCTCCCGGGAGGTCTTCCAGATGATCAGAGAGGTGGAGGGGCTGGAGGAGTCATCAGCACAGTGGAGAAGAAGAGGGCATGTTAGCAGGGAGCTGAAGAGGCTTCAGCAGAGAGTACGGAACACCCTGGGAGGCTGGCTGGATTATTATCGAGTGGCCATCGGTACATACCTGTAAACTTTCTGTCTTTTCTAAAATGTACAATGTGTGCTAACACATCCCAGCTGGGAATCGAACTGCAACCAGTGGGTGTGATGTACTGATCATTATGAGTTATTAAAGTATGCAATGCAGACAAAAGTTAGCCATTAAGGTTGTTTCAGAGTGATTCAGTGAAGCAAAAAGTTACAGTATCACATCATCCTGCAAACTCAACATTATTGAATAGTTCCATCAGGATCTTGTTCACGGTCACTCGTGTCACTCGTGTCTGTGTGCATTTCTGAGTGACCTCTTCCTCTCCTTCAGGTATCAAGTGTACTGACACGGAGCGGATGCCAGATGGCCCACTGAGGACCAGGCTGAGGAGAGAGGTACAGTCAGCGGCTCTGCCCTCCCTGAACCCACCTGAGCGGGCAGATGCTGAACCAGTCCAGCCTGAGGCGGGCAGGAATGAGTTACAGGAGCTGCACAGACATCTATCAGTATCAGCAGAAAGACCTCTGGACTCCAACGTCAAGCTGCCAAGGTGCACACTGTACAGCAATCCATAGGACCAGAATCTATCTATCTATCTATCGATCTATCTATCTATCTATCTATCTATCTATCTATCTATCTATCTATCTATCTATCTATCTATCTATCTATCTATCTATCTATCTGTCTATCTATCTATCTATCTATCTATCTATCTATCTATCTATCTATCTGTCTATCGATCATCCTAAACAGAAGCCAGTGATTGATTTTGTGACAGAAACACACTGTTTATTGATACAATTTACTGGCGTGCTTGCTAGACTTTGCTCATACTGCATTGTGTAATATATACTGTATTATAATAATGCATAATATTTCACTGTTCTGATCTGAATGTTGCCAGGACAAGAAAAACAAAGGAGGAGCCCCATGTCACACAGATAGGACCCCTTAAAATTTATGGCAACATCCAACTTGAGTAAGACCTAGTCCTACTTATGGCACATAAACACATTCAAATGTTATTGTGTAGAAAACTACATTTATTGCAGTTTATAAGAGCAGGAGTATATTTACAATCAAAGCTTCACTATCACCCCACCCTGCCAGGTCAGTAATTCCTCCAAACAGTGCAGATTTGCAGCCCTCCACTTTCACCCGCTGTCCAGCCCCGCCGTTGTTCACCCCCTCCGTCCCCCTCACAGTGTGCCCTGCTCTGCTGAGAGCTGTCGTGCAGGGGGAAGGGGGGCGGAGGCGGTGCAGCTGCAGCGCTGCACTAATGCCAGTGGTGACGGACCTGGAGTACGATGCTTTCGTTATGGGCCAGCTTCCACACAGTCAACAGATCCTAGTGGTGTGTGTGACTCTGCCACTCCAACCCGTCAACACACATGCAGTGTTCGGCCTGGACGTGCTGGAGCATCTTTACAGGAGTAGGAACATGCACAGAACCATGCCGTGTACACAGGTGTGAATGCAGTCTTACATACAGGGGGTAGACAAAATAACAAAAACACAATAAGCATCACTTTTCTCTTATTTTGGTCACCTGTTTTATGCTGTATGTATACCCAGCCAGGCATTATTAGTCTCTGTTTCGCAGTGTGTGCATCATTTGTTTGTTGTATCACTGTAGTTAAAATAGCACTGAGTTTACATAATCAGCAGTTAACTAAATGTGTACTTAAACATGCACAGCTTTGCACAGACTACAAAACAAAGGGTCAGTAAAAGACATACTACAGTCAGCAGGATATTGTACATTATGCATTTCTGGAAACTCAATAACATTTACCATTTACATTTTTTTGATCTAGTGCCAGATGGATTCATTTCGCTTGGTGAGGTATGAGATGTCAACAAGGAAGCCCAGCTGTGGAGTGAAGAACATTCTGCTGCAGCAGCGGCACAATGCTGCTCCTGGGATGGTCCTGGTCAGTAAACCCACTGCAGGCTTGGCTAAAGGCTGCAGGCTCTGCTCATTACAGATTTTCATGGTTCCCACAGGGTGGCAGCAGTGCTGCATGGAGGGGGGTGGGGCTAGGAGGACTGTAGTAAGGCACTGTCCTTTCTAAAGAAATCCAGATATTTATTATAAAAGTACTGAAGCTTGAGCAACAGTGAGGGATGGCGCTTCTTAATTTCTAAAAGGGTGGTCTAATTTTTAGCTCATAGTCATGACAGCTGCTACACTGATTTTTGCTGTAAGATGAAAATTCCTCCTTCAGTCCATAAATCAAACAGAAGTCTTTCTCACACTACACTCTATACACACAGCAAACAATCCTTTGTGTTGACATCTAAAAATATCTGCATGACTGATATAATTTATGTTGTGAAAGGACAGAATCAACATGGTGGTGCAAAACACGTCTCTATAATCTAAATAAATTCATGTACTAATGCTTTTTATCACAATGAAACTGCAGTGTATTTAGTTTTTTTTCATTCCATTTTCTCACATGTAATGCAATTTGTTCTTGTCAATGTGGTAGATGTACATCAGAGGGAAGCTGCTATTTGTTGGCTACATATTCAGTGGTCTCAGCTGCTCTGTCAGGGACCTTCAAAAGCAAATCTCCAGAACCAGGAGAGACTACAGATTAGGTCTGAGCCTCCCTTCAGACTACAAGTTCAGGTATTACTGCACCATACCCAGCGTGAATCTGATTTACTGTAAGAAACTAAATCAACGCTGTAATGTAGTGATATAGTGTAGATGTTAAGGGGATTAAACTTAAAGCAATTATCAGTGATCATCGGGAAATTCTTTTTTGCCATATGTTTTATTGGAAAAGGGTTATCTACAAATGAGAAATGTACAAAGAAATAAAATACTCCATTCCAAGTAAATGACCTCTCCGGGGACCATCACCTTATCGTGGTGGAGAGGTTTGTGTGTCCCTATGAACCTGAGGGCTGTGTTGTCTGGAGCTTTGTGCTCCTGGTAGGGTCTCCCAAGGCAAAGTGGTCTCAGGTGAGGGGCCAGACAAAGAATGGTTCAAAAACCCTATGAGTGACCGAGGTAGAGATGGAGTGACCCTGCCCGGAGGAAGCCCGGGGCCCCCGTCTGGAGCTAGGCCCAGATGGAGGGCTCGTCAACGAGCGTCTGGTGGCCGGGTTTGCCACGGAGCCCGGTCGGGCACAGCCCGAAAAAGCTACGTGGCACCTATCTCTCCATCCCATGGGTCCACCACCTGTGGGAGGAACCGCTGGGGTCGGGTGCGTTGCCATATGGGTGGCAGTGAAGGTCAGGGGCCTCGACGGACCAGACCTGGGCAGCAGACGCTGGCTCTGGGGACGTGGAATGTCACCTCTCTGTGGGAGAAGGAGCCGGATCTTGTGCGGGAGGTGGAGCGCTACCGGTTAGAGCTGGTGGGGCTTACCTCTACACACAGTCTCGGTTCTGGAACCATACTCCTGGATAGGGGTTTTAGCGACTTTTGGTCGGCATCAAGGTGCTTCTGGAAAACCGTTCGCCACCTCAGGAGGGGGAAGCGGGGAACCATCCAAGCTGTGTACAGTAAGGATGGGACGCTGTTGACCTCAACTGAGGAGGTAATAGGGCGGTGGAAGGAGCACTTTGAGGAACTCCTAAATCCGACTAATACGCCCTCTATGGTAGAGGCAGAGCTGGAGGATGATGGGGGATTGTCGTCAATTTCCCTGGTGGAGGTTGCTGAGAAGGAGTCTTTCCGGGATATGTTATCCCAGAGGACTCCGGAGGCAGTTGCAAGGTACTGAAGGGCCCGAAGGGCTGCAGCCTCTACCGTGAAAGAGGCAAAGCAGCGGGTGTGGGAGAAGTTCGGAGAAGACATGGAGAAGGACTTTCGGTCGGCACCAAGGTGCTTCTGGAAAACCGTTCGTCACCTCAGGAGGGTGAAGCGGGGAACCATCCAAGCTGTGTACAGTAAGGATGGGACGCTGTTGACCTCAACTGAGGAGGTAATAGGGCGGTGGAAGGAGCACTTTGAGGAACTCCTAAATCTGACTAATACGCCCTCAATGGTAGAGGCAGAGCTGGAGGATGATGGGGGATTGTCGTCAATTTCCCTGGTGGAGGTTGCTGAGGTAGTTAAACAACTCCACAGTGGCAAAGCCCCAGGAATTGATGAGATCCGTCCAGAAATGCTTAAGGCTCTGGGTGTGGAGGGGTTGTCTTGGTTGACACGCCTCTTCAACATTGCGTGGAAGTCTGGGACGGTGCCTAAGGAGTGGCAGACCGGGGTGGTGGTTCCCCTTTTTAAAAAGGGGGACCAGAGGGTGTGTGCCAATTACAGGGGTATCACACTTCTCAGCCTCCCCCGGTTGGGTTCGGTCGATAGTCGACCAACAAGTGTCGAGCAACTCGAACAACGAGGAACAATGCGGATTCCGTCCTGGTCGTGGAACAACGGACCAGATCTTTACTTTCGCAAGGATCCTGGAGGGAGCCTGGGAGTATGCCCAACCGGTCTACATGTGTTTTGTGGATCTGGAGAAGACGTATGACTGGGTGCCCCGGGAGATACTGTGGGAGGTGCTGCGGGAGTACGAGGTGAGGGGGTCCCTTCTCAGGGCTATCCAATCTCTGTACGACCAAAGCGAGAGCTGTGTCCGGGTTCTCGGCAGTAAGTCAGACTCATTTCATCAGTGAGAGTTGGCCTCCGCCAGGGCTGCGCTTTGTCACCAATCCTGTTTGTAGTATTTATGGACAGGATATCGAGGCGTAGTCGGGGTGGAGAGGGGTTGCCGTTCGGTGGGCTGGGGATCTCATTGCTGCTTTTTGCAGATGATGTGGTCCTGATGGCATCATCGGCCTGTGACCTTCAGCACTCACTGGATCGGTTCGCAGCCGAGTGTGAAGCGGCTGGGATGAGGATCAGCACCTCTAAATCGGAGGCCATGGTTTTCAGCAGGAAACCGATGGAGTGCCTTCTCCAGGTAGGGAATGAGTCCTTACCCCAAGTGAAGGATCTTGGGGTCTTGTTCGCGAGTGAGGGGACAATGGAGCGGGAGATTGGTCGGAGAATCGGCACAGCGGGTGCGGTATTACATTCAATTTATCGCACCGTTGTGACGAAAAGAGAGCTGAGCTAGAAGGCAAAGCTCTCAATCTACCGGTCAGTTTTTGTTCCTACCCTCACCTATGGTCATGAAGGCTGGGTCATGACCGAAAGAACAAGATCCAGGGTAAAAGCGGCAGAAATGGGTTTCCTCAGGAGGGTAGCTGGCGTCTCCCTTAGAGATAGGGTGAGAAGCTCAGTTATCCGTGAGGAGATCCGTTGCTCCTTTGCGTCGAAAGGAGCCAGTTGAGGTGGTTCGGGCATCTGGTAAGGATGCCCCCTGGGCGCCTCCCTAGGGAGGTGTTCCAGGCACGTCCAGCTGGGAGGAGGCCCCGGGGAAGACCCAGGACTAGGTGGAGGGATTATATCTCCAACCTGGCCTGGGAACGCCTCGGGATCCCCCAGTCGGAGCTGGTTAATGTGGCTCGGGAAAGGGAAGTTTGGGGTCCCCTGCTGGAGCTGCTACCCCCGCGACCCGACCCCGGATAAGCGGACGAAGATGGATGGATAGAAGTAAATGTCCTGCATTCCAAATTTTACTGAAGTAAAAGTATGAAAGTATTAGTACAGTGTTATCATATTATCTGTTTCTTATACTGTTGGGTAGTTTAATCTATAGTAATGCATCATATTTTATAAACTGGTCCAACATGTTTTGTAAGTAAAATATAAAATACTTTAAAATAGGAATACTCAAGTAAAGTACAAGTATCTCCAAATTGTACTTAAGTACTGATCTTAAGTAAATGTACTTTTTACTGTCCACCACTGGTGTTCATAGTTTTCTTTCCTTGTAGTGATACAGATAACACTCCTGCAGCCACAGATGGACACAACTCACAAGATGCAACATTAAAAGGACAAGACATCACACTGACTGTTTCAGTAGAAAAGGAAAAGGCCAATGAGAGGTGTGTGACTGAATTCATTTTTTTTTTTTATAGATTCCTGTAAATTCCTGAAATGTAACTTGATGGTTCACAACAATTTCTTTAATTTACAGTATGTGTTGTGTTCTGATACATCTTTACCACCTTTGATTCTACCCATGTTATTTAACACAGTGTTAAAGAACTACCTTCCGATGTCTTCTTCCTGAACAGAAAAAACAATCACATTCCTGAGGTATCACACCAACGACAGAGAGACTTTTGTATCAAACCAAAGAAGACTTCAGCACTTCCTCATGTTCCGGTCGTCACACACTGAATGTGCTCCACACGATTATATCTGTATTAGTCCAATGTAGTTAAGTCTCCAAACTGCATCAACTGTGGGTTAATTCTTCAGGTAAATGTACAATCAAACTATGCCTCATTTGTTTACTATGCAGGTTGGCACCGCTGTTTAGTCAAATCTGTACTTGAAATGCTAAATGTTTTTTGACTTTTGGTCATAAGAAGTACATGGGCAACTCTTAGAGGGATCAGGTCTAAAGATAAAAGAAAATATGTGACAGCTGATGTTTCATCGGGCTTTTCATATAATGTAAATATCAATGGGAAACATCTGCAGATTTAAAAAAATATATAATAAAAACTATCCAATAGGCTACTGTTTTTTTGTTTGTTTTTTAAAGTAATCTAACATTTCAGGATCTTGAAAAACTGCATTTCATCTCCCTTACTTTCTGTCAGCCTGAGCTTTTTCCTGTAAGAATGAATGATTTATCGACCTGGTGACAAAGTTACAGCATGACGAAAGCACCACCCATGAATCATTTTTGAGTTTTACTTCCTCAACTATCAGATATAGTTTACAAAGCATCAGCTGGCTTCCACTCATATTTCTAGTCTCTTAGTCACACTAGTGGCGTTAATATTAGCAATGATGATGATGTATGTGGAAAGATATGTGTGGGTGGAAATTCCTGTATAATAATGAGAAAGTCTTAATGCAAAAGACATGTTGATCGGATGGATAGTAGATTGTAGTTTACAACACAATAATCTTCTCTTAGACACTTTTGACTCAGTTAATGTTACACTTATACTTTAGTTCCCAACTTTTTGTGTTGATTGATCAGGCATTCTGTGGCCCCTGAGGACCCCCCCCTAGTAGATTATTTATGGAAACAAAAAGGAAGCTCTGTGGTGTAGTCGCTGCCTGTTGCTACCAGCAGTCAGTGCGGCTCCCTGTCCGGTGAGAATGAGCTGTGTGTAGCAGGAGGATCACATGTGTTACTCGAACAAAAGCGGGGAAACTGGATTTTGGACAGATAACTCGGAGTCGACGGCTTGAGATGTTTTCGGACTCAAAATATTTTTTATTTCCGCTGCACTGATTAAAAAGAATTGACAAAACAGAAGCGAAGCGATGATTAACTCAGGTAAGTGACTGCAAACTCGATGATCGTTCTGGTCAAAGATTTGTGAGTGACTGCACTACCAAATATATTACAAATCACATTAATTTCTTAGGGGCAATACCGATAGCTGAAACTAATCTGCAGCCCCTGTCCATGGTTATGCTTTTAAATGTATAGGCTAAGTTAAACGGCGACACAAACAAGTGTATTAACAAATTCAAGATAAAACACCAAGAGACCTAAAACAGACTTTGTGCATGGCTATGTGTCTATGTATTGTACAGGTAAGTGACTGGCAAACATGGGATTTTTTAGAAACGTATTAGTAGTAGGCCTATAGGACCTATCCCACTCATTTACTGGTCTGTCAGTCAGTGGTTGATTGTGGCCAGAATCTCCAAATAAAAATTCACAAGTGTTTTTTTTGGTTAGGTGTGTTTAGTGTCAAACCTGTGGCTTGCTGAATGAGGAAATATGTGCTGAGGGGAGAAAAAAAACATCCCTCTCTGTCAGCAGTTCATTTTTTAGTAGTTTGTTTTGTCCACCACAAAATATTTTGAATTGAGCCAGATGTAACAGTTTGCATTACTCCTTTTCAGTCCCTGTACCCCCTCCTCCATTTCTCTCCCACGCTTCATCTCCCATCAGCTCATCCTCCTCCTCTGCCTGTTGATATGCATCATTAGCCGGATTACTGTGCTGTTGTGTGGAGTGGCAAACATGAGGTTAGGATCAGGGCTACAGAGCCAAAGAGTTAAACGGTGAACTCTCTTTAGGGCAACAACTGAAAATGCATCAAATATAGCATCTGGATATCCAGAATTTGCTATTTTATTGAGTCAGATTAGATCCATAATTGTTTTTGAGGTGTTTCAGATTTGAAGCGGTTTTCTAGCGGCTCTGATTCAGATGGGAAAACTTTACACAAAATCTCAAGTGCATTTCTTTTGTTTTTCTCTCCTCAGCCATGCAAAAGCCACCTGTGGCCCCAAAACCAAAGCTGACCCAGCTCGAGAGGCCAGGGCTGTCTCCCTCAACCCCCAGAAGAGACAGCCTCTCGCTCCCGTCTCCTGGCAAACCGAGGAGGGTTAAGCCAGTACTGGCCCCCAAACCCTGCCTCTCCAAACTCGGCACTACTGTGGAATCCAAGCCACACGCTTCAAAGAGCCAGCTCCAAACATCTGTAACAGAAACCCCGCAGATCGAAGGTCCTCTTAACTCTCAAAATGGAATACAGCAAGAGAACAAAAAGCCAGACTGGGATTATATTATTCCTATTTGTCTGTGTAGCCAGGAAAACTGCATGTGCATCAGGAACACATCAGCAAACAGAAAGCTTCTCCCTACGTCTCGAGGTAGTGTGGATAACAGTGGAGAGAAAACAGACAATGCTAAGTGCAAAGTGATGAACACTTCCACTAATACCAACCTCACAAAGCATAAACCTCTTCAAGAAACATTCACTTTAGACAGAATTCTCAACACAGACATCAATACCTCCAGTCCTGAGGTGACTGTTAGGCCATCCCTTTCTCACAGAACATGGAGCGATGAGGCAAATGGTAACGTAATACCTCAGAGTGCACCTGGGCGAGGACCAGAGGAAGATGCTCTTGGCTCAAAGCAAATATCTTGTGTTCCCCAGCCCAAACCAGTCCCAGCAGCCTCAAGGAAGCCCATCCCTGTCCCTGTACCACAGAAACCCAGGACGGTGGTGCTGGCCCGTCAGGAAAAGGTGGAGGAGGCGAGTGAAGAGATTGTAGGCCAGGATGGGAGGGAAATGAAAGTCAAAGAGGTGAAGGTGTCATCAGAGGGGAAAGGAAGTTCATCACTGTCTGTCAGTGTACCTGTTGGAAACAAGATGCCAATATTTCTGTCAGCGAGAAAAGCCTACGCTCAGCCCGCCCCTCCGCTCGGGAAAAAGCCTTTACTGTCTGCACCTGCTCCTCAGATGCTCCCAAAGGATGTGGAGGAGGAAGACCTGGGTTGGGACAGCAGCATCCAGGAGATGGAGGTATCGGTTGACAAGGAGGATGAAGAGGTGGAGAAGGAAGGAACTCATGATCAGGAGGCAGTCTACAGTGACTTCACACATAGTCCTCCTTCTAGCAGTTTACTCAATCAACCGGCGCTAAGCGAACCTCCTGCCCCCACTGTGGCAGCAGAGGAAAGGGTGGTCAAGGTAGTTCCGAAGAAGCCCCAGAGACACAGCAACCCGATGGCATGGATGCAGAGGAAGGAATCCTCTGAGGAGAAAGAAGAGTGGACTTTAGGAGATGATGAGAAAAGGCAGGCCCTTCCTATACAAGATTGTGTTTTAAAGGGGAGAGTGATGAGAAAGGTGTCTTTGCCTCCAAAAGAGAAAACGAGTAAACAACTCTCAACACCTGGACTCACCAAGCCTTCTTGGTCCAGCAAACAGAGAGCCAAGTCATTCTCTGCTGCTGACCTCTATCGCTCCGAGGGACAGAAGAGGAACTCTTTCCGGAAACTTCTGGACTTGAAGCTCTCTGTGAAGACGCTTCCCAAGTTGATACTAAAAGGAGCCCAGAGCTCGGAGTGCACTGTCAACGATAATGAACAAAGTGTGGACAGGGACCAAGATGGATGTCAGGGCTTCCACAAGGATCTTCAGGCTCAACGTAAATTCTCCTGCCCGCTGATTGGAGTAGAGCAAAGCGTGGACGGAGACGAGTTTTCTCCTGGAACAGACCAAGTTGTTTACTATGAGAACATTCCTTACTATGAAGAGATACCAGACTACATTAATGTGCATGTAGGAAGTGCATTGACATCCCCTTGTGCCTCCATCTCCCAGCCTACAGCCTGGCAGTATAATGATGAGGACATTTATGAGGAGCAGGAGCCATATATGTCCTTTGAGAAGAACACTGGACCCCAACAGTGTCAGACGCCAACAGATTATGAGAGGTAGATTATGATGGCTTTCATTTCTGTCTCTTTGTCTTTGTCTCCGTACCTCACATCTGATCTCATCGATCATTATATTAGGTGATTTCCATTGTTTTCTGAAAGGAGTGCAGGAAAACACCGTAGGCTTCTTTAAAACATTCATCTGTAAAAGTTAACTACAGAGGGTGACTGTGTATCATTAGCACGTCACATTGTGTCTTCAGTTGCAGATTCCTGTCTGGGGAGTTGGACAAGTATAGTGGCACGCATGCTCAGCTATTCAGGTGTTGATGGATTGAAGTTTGACCTCAATTTAGATTGCTTTACTTAATGCTATAAGCTATTATCAGAGGCAACACTAACACTACACACATTTTGGCCTAGAAGGCATGAGTGTGTGTATTTAGTTCAAAAGCAGTTTTTTGTGTTGTTTTTTTAATTTATGGCTAAGCGGGCACATCTCCAGTGTTATCTAGTCACAAGTACAGTTTTGGTTTTATTTGTTCATGCTGACAATGGAGGTAATTAATCCCATGTGTGATGCTCAAAACAATGTTCCTCTGCATTATCCACAGAGCCCACTGTCAAGTTTTAATTGAAAGTCCTTTATTTAAGAAACGGTCACTATAAAACAGTGCTATTTGTTAATAAAGACACTTCTGTCTTTCAAAACCAGAAATGTGCAGATATACAGTAGCTCTCGGGAAGGTATATAAATATGTTTTAACATTGGCTAGAACAGCCGGCTTGATGCTTTAGTAGCATGATTTTATTCCCAGTAGTAATCTTTCTAATTATCCTTTTATGCAAATAATTTATATGTTTCCTTTTATAAATAACAGTACTGCTCAGTTGGAAAAAATAGGATTAAAGTTTGTATAACTGTACACCCTGCCTTTCACTTAGCTCAGCCTCAGCTTAGTGTGTCGCCCGTCTTTAGCTTAAACTGTGCAACAATCACTTGTTAAAAGACGTTCAGCTGCTCACAAACAGACCAGTCACAGCTAAATGCAACAGCTATTGTAAACATGCCACAAACTCTGGCTTATTGGGTTTGCTGCTTGGCCTTGGCCTATTTCTTTTCTGCAGTGTTGGTCAGGGAGGGGCCAGTGTATGTGCCCCCTCAGGGAATTGTGGTATTTTAGATATGTAGTTTGTCTTTGGTGCAGTCCCCTTTTAGCTGTTTACATGTAGTCATTTTAGTGTGTGTGTGTGTGTGTGTGTGTGTGTGTGTGTGTGTGTGTGTGTGTGTGTGTGTGTGTGAGATGATTAGTGATTTTCAATTCTTATGTTTCTGTTTTTCCAGTTTTGACAAGTCCCTTTCCTGTGTGTTCTTTGTTAAATGACTCCCACTTGATCAGAGCAGAAAATGTTCGAATACTGCTGAACTTTTTTTTTTTTTTTAGATTATGAGCTGACAGTTGTTTTTTTTTTTTTCAAACCTCATCCCTTTCCCCCTCTTCTATAAATAACATCTTCCCTTTCTTGTACTTTTTATACTAATCGTGTCGCATGTGAATGATGCATTCAGTGTTTTTTAATAAATGCCTGCGGCTGCTTCTGTGTGTTCAAAACACCTGCACAGTGGTGCGTTCATGCTCTGGCATTTACCTCTATTCTCGACTGACCCTAACATCCTGCCCCTGTTGACAGAAGCTCTGTTGATGAGGAGATGACGCCCCTGGATGATGACATCTTTGCCAACACATCAGAGGACGAGGACGATAGCAGCTCCATCTCAAGTAAAGGAGACCATGAGCAGCCAGAGGAGAGTACGGTGAGAAGCAGGCACTGTTTTTTATTTATATATATAGAAATACTTCCTTGAATCATCAGACATGGTTTGTCCTTTGCAAGGTGTCAGCGATATTAATTATTTTGGTCGTGGGGGAAAGAACCTTTCTTCCTTTTAGCACTATGTAAACTCTCTTCATTGACCTCATTTATATCAGGTACAGGCTTTAGCGCAAATTCTACCTGAATATATTATGACACACAGTGTGTATCTGCTGTCAGTAGTTTTGCCATGAACTGCACAGGGATTTATAAAGCCCATAGTGCATTGTAATTCTAAGTCTGTGTTTTTGCACATTTTCTTAGACGCAGAGTGGACAGAAGAAGAGCAAGATTCACCACATCGCCACAGAAATCATGAGCTCTGAGAGTGTGTAAGAGTCTTCATTTGTTTTTCTTTTATGTGTAGGTTCACTCAAATTATGAACTAACATTCACTTACAGCGAGGGGTGTTTAGCCAGTGAGATAGTTGTGGTTTTACTTGCCCAGGTTTTGAGGTTTCTGCCTCTTCCACCCCAGTACATTTGAGGTGAAAGGAATGTCGTCTGTGGTGCTCACAACATTGGAAAATGACATTTAAAAATTATTCAGCAGCATCTCATTTTGAAGACGGTGTTGCCATTACTCTAGTTACAAAACATATGGGTGGAGACGTATATCTCAAAACTTTGGCAAATAAACGAAAATGATCAGCATGGCTGGATACCACTAAGTGAGATTTTCAGTTTTTGTACTTTTGGGGAAGCAACTCTTTACTTTCTTTATAGCTATACTCATCCATTATAATATCTTTAACTTTCCCCCTTCTTGTTTTTCTAGATTTGTTGATGTCCTGAAGCTGCTTCATGTCGTAAGTACCCTGAATCATCACCTTTTAGTATTACTTTCTTCACACAAAAACAAGCCAGAGCAGAGGCTAGTAGTTATACTAACATTATACATCAAAAGACATTTTAAACCTCCTAAAATCATAGTGAGAGATACTTATGTTTAAATATTTTCACACCCAGCCAACTGTAATAGTATTATTAAGTGTACAGAAATTGCCCACATGGGAAATGGTGTTCATTAAAAAACAACAACTAAAAAACATAACTATTACTATAAACAATGATATTAGATCTTTCTTTTTTTTTTTTTTTTTAAACGACCACCCTTATCTAAACATATTAAGCGAGCCACATAACATGCTGTTGAGAAAGTCTTTATATGTTTTATCTAGTGCTAGTCTACTGTGTGAGCAAACATTCTCCATATGTGTTTGATTATGCTAGCCACTGGGGCACACCCCATGCAGAATCAGACTGTGTGTGTGGAACTAACTCTCCTTGGACTCGACCGTACAGCTCACATTCCTCACGGTTTTCACCAGCTTTTTCAGTGCTAGTGTGATGTGACAGTAACACTACACTTCTGGACTTCAATGGATCCATGTTTGTCTCCCTGTGTTGTTTTGATAAATTGAATCTGTAACGGAATCGAAGCCATCAAAATGATATGACGATCTGCTTTCTGTGCTGTACTCAGATCAGTATAACTCTCTCTACTCAACTTCTAACCATTGCTCTCTTGTAATCTCACAATGGAAACCATCTACTGCTGCAGCCACTAAGTTGCTTTGCATATAATATAAAATGTGCAGTATATAAATGAATAAAGAAGCACAATCCCACATATAAGTTATGAACTTGTTCGCTCACTCAGACACAAAAATGACTTATGAAATGTTTATGAAAATATGATTTAGTCTCTTATGTAATTCAATCACAACTACAAACAACAACCACAATGGAAGTTTGTATTGGCATGAAGGACAATTACAACTTTAAACATTGTACTTATAAGAGCTGTAACTCAAATGCAGACAAGCCTAAAGAGGAGCAGGTACAAGTTGTATTCTGTGCAACCGACAAGGATTACATGTCTAATTGATAGAGGGCCGACATCCATGCTTACCTTCATGCAACCTAGTATGACCCACCTTTGTACCTGTGTTTGCAGTGTTGGTTTACCTCAAAGTTAAAGTCCTTTACTTAAAAGTTAAAGTCCTTTATGGTATTTCTTTGCCTTTTTTATTTTCACAAAAAAAGATGAGTATGGTGTTTGGAGAGACAAAGGTCTCGAAACAAGATTGTAATAGGACTGAGTCATAAACAGACTCCTCATTGCAGAGCATAGACAGGAAGTGCTTGGGTCTCTGTAGGCTGTAGAGGAATGGATTCCAGTAATCAGGATCAGTCATACCAGGTTCAAAAGAATGTAGAGGTGACTTACTGTAGTGTTTGTTCATTCTCCATCTCTACCAGGCACCCAGCCAGCTTTTCACAAACGGATTGATGATAACACCACACGCTATTTGTTGTGTGTTTTTATCTGAGTTATAAGTTCAGCCATATTTTCCGCGATGCTCTGTGTTCTGTTGCTGTCAGGTGAAAAGCTATTGTCTCCAAAATGTCAGCTTTTCAGCAACAGATGACAAGAAAAGCTTTTGATTCATAGCTTGATGAAAATATGTTGTTTTTTCTATCCGATTAGGACTTCATAAACTAAGTTTAAAGAATAATTTAAATCCACATAGATTTTGTGCCCTTTTTATTTGAAGGGAAAACATGAAAAGCCCTGCTCTTGTCCACTTCACTCTTTTCAAAAAATATTCACTTACTGCTGATTCAGTCACATCTGCATTATATTTACTTATCTTGTAAATCATCTAATTTCCTGCCAAATCCTTTTCCACATGATGCACCACCTTCACCGTCAGATCGCACATGTTAACCACAGGAGCTCTCTAATGGGTGCTCAGTCTGTAAGCAGTTTTATTTGCCATGTGTCCTCATAAACCACCAAAAACCTCCACATCATCAGAAAAAGAAGCAGAAACAGCACCCTCAGGGTCTCTTGCACTTCTTTTTTTCAGTCCTGATTCATGGTTATTCATATGGATTCAATATTATTAAATGGTGAAATCAATGAGTTTTGAGATAATTTTGAACTTTGAAAACAGGACCTTTAGGTGAAATTGTTTTGTCAACTGCTACTTCCAAGGTCAAGCCTGAACTCTGAAATTGAACATTCAACATGAGGTGCTTTCCGACCGGATAGTACTTGTACTTTTTAGAGGAAAAGTACACTTCTAAGCAGTTCTAAGAACTACTCTGCCCCAAAATCTTTTTTTCCGTTTGCATTCCCACTGGCCAAGTGGCCATAGGGACTGGTATGAGGGGTAAGGGAGTGACACAAGCACGGCAACGGTCTTTATAGCATCGTCACTAGACCTTAGCGCCACATACAACAACAACAACAACAACAACAACAAATTATGTTAATACTTGTGCACTTTTCCTATATTAAATGCACGTCCGTTCTCATAGTAATTCACGTAATGTTTTGCTCAACACAGACGGGGCTTTATTATACTCGGAACAGACTGTGTGTGTGTGTGTGTGTGTGTGTGTGTGTGATGGGTCAGTACTATTTCTCTTTCTTTATCTTTTATACTGAAGGTTTCCAGAGCTTATATAATTTGTAGTGTTGTTTTGGTGGCCATGTTACATGATTTGCAGAGCAGACAATTTTATAACCTCTATTTGTTTTTAGTTCTTCTTTAGGACTTCATTGATTTTACTTCTGAGTTTCCTCTATGTGCCTGAGTTCCTGTATTTTTACCATCTGACTCTTTATCTGTCTGACTATCTGACCTGCAGGACTTCCGTAATGCGGTGCACACCGCGTCCCGTCAGAGTGGGAAGCCTGTGATTGAGGAGCGTCTTCTCAACCAGATTCTGTACTACCTCCCACAGCTCTACGAACTCAACCAAGACCTGCTCAGAGAGCTGAAACAGAGAGTGGCCAAATGGTAAAAAAAAAAAAAATAGAAAGAAGTAGATTTACATTTGTGTGTGTTGATCAAGGTTACTGGCTCAAAGAGCAATATTTGCCCCTACACTATATGGCCATAGGTGTTTGGAAACCCCATTCCCATATTTGTGTACCTTTAGTCTGGGGTGGTTTTCCATAGTTTGGGCTAGATGCCTTAGTTCCATTAAAGAAAAATCTTAATGTTATGTGCTATGTACTGTGTATATATATGTACAAGGTTCAAAATTAACTTTATTGTCCACCAGCCAAATGGCTAGTGAATGTTATTTTATTAATTTTACCAACCACTCAATAGATTAATATAGTTTTTTGGGCTGGTAAGTGAAGCAAATCTACCAGCCACTTGCATATTTTGCCAGCATTTGGCTAGTAGATGGTGGTCATTTTGAACCCTGTTTACATATAATAAGTATAATATAAACCTTAATTCTGAAACAGTTCAAAATAAAATGTGGAATTATGTGGAAATATATAATTATCCTAGGTTATACAGCTTAGTTACACACACATTCTCAAGAAGGTGTCGCAGTTCATCTTATTCTACTTCATTCTATGTACAGGGATGAGAATTCCCAGCTAGCAGACATTTTCCTGAAGAAAGGGCCCTATCTCAAGATGTACTCCACATACATCCGCGAGTTTGACAAGAATGTGGCTCTACTGGAAGAGCAGAGTAAGAAGAACCCAGCATTCTCCGCAGTGGTACGGGAATTTGAGGTAATGAGGCTTGCTTGACCTGTTTTCTGTGTCTGAGGGGATGTGTCTGTTGGGTCACTAAGGTTTCATTGTTTATGACTGTGTCAAGGATGTTTGTGTGAGTTTGCTCCTGTAAATTGTGTCATTTTTTTTTGTCCAAGGCCAGTCCATGTTGTGCCAACTTGGCTCTGAAGCATTACCTACTGAAGCCTGTTCAGAGGATTCCTCAGTATCGGATGTTGCTCACAGGTACATCTGCAAAGGAGTCATTTTCACAGCATAAGATTAATCACGATCATGTTTAATTAAAATTGTTGACACATTATCTGATTGTCAAAGTCTAGCTTTATTTAATTCCAAAATCACTTGTAGGTATGGGCTCCTAAACATTGCATGTTGGGCCAACCTGTGCGATGTCTCATTATTGGCATCATGCTGCCCTCTGGTGTCCAGAAAAATAAAAATAGTTTGGAATTTCTGTCTCCCTCCTTCACTCTTTATATAATAAGATTTTTGAAGTGAAGCCCAAATCAGATTTAATGACATAACATAAGCTTTAACATGAGTGAGCTTAGTGTTTCACGAGTCTAATGGATCAGGGTTGATCCCTCAGGACCAAAATGTGAAGAATGTTCCTTATGTCACTCTTGTGTAATTGTATTAAATAAGCACTTGCAGACCTTTTTATCCAGGATTTTAATTTCAGATTACATTCCAGGAATTTACTGCATAACACTGAGCACTTAACCCGGTGTACAAAGTAGTTTTCACTGTTGACCCTGACTCTTAAATGTTTCTAATTGTATTTCAGACTATCTTAAAAACCTGTCTGAAGACTCAGATGATTACAAGGACACACAAGGTAAACCAAGACCCTTTATATATCTGTATGCTGTAAACTCACCTGATGGTGTCAGTGGAATGGAAACTGTCATGTATATGATGTACATCTTTTCACATTTCTATCCACTCAGCTGCTCTTGCAATAGTGAAAGAGGTGGCCAATCATGCCAACGACATCATGAAACAAGGGGTGAGAACCAGCTAGAAATTAGGCATATTTTATTAATGCGTGATAAAATGCTCCACGTGTTTGCTAATGTCCTTATTTTTCTCTCAGGATAACTTTCAGAAGCTGATCCAGGTGCAGTGCAGTCTGAATGGCCACCACGAAATAGTTCAGCCTGGGCGGGTAAGGCCTTTTAAATACTTTTCCATAAATATTAACACATTTTTCAGATGAAGTAACAAGTTAATAAAGTTGAGAATCTCCAGAACAGCTACTACTCAGGTAGATTTTGATTGTATCTCATGATCTTCCTCAGCAGATTGAGTTTATCCAGTTGTCATGAAATAGTACATGTTTAAGTTTTCATTTTTCTTCTACTTAAAGTACCTGTACTTCTAGTCTATAGGGGCTTTCCGACCGGAGGGATTTTTGCAGTTCTTAGAACTAAATGTTCCTAGAATACTTTTTTCGTTGTGTTCCGACAGGAAAAATTTGGGGATTTTTAAGTTCCTCTGGCCTCAGTAGTGTACTTTTTTTAGCTCCTACTTCAGAGCAGGGTCTTTTACCTTTTCCTAGGTGTACTTGATTGGTCGAACTTATAAGTCACGCCCCCTGCCAACTCGGAAACTTGCAGACAGAGCAACAACAGGACATTTTTAACAATTTTCACCATCTTATTCATCATTAACTTCACTTCTGACAACGTTTTAGGCGAGAAATTAACAGTTTAGATTTCGAATATAGGCAGTCTTGCGAAAATTGATGCCGAATTGACAATTAGCTTCAAAGTTTTCGGAGTTCAGTAGCTCCATGAAGTGAGGCGACAGCCAGCAGGCGCCTGCCCCGGCCTCTAGCTCGTTGCTCGGCCAGTCATGCTCAGACACCTCGCGGTAAGCTGGAGGTCTCTCAGACCGCTCTCGTAAATAAGAGGCTTTTTTATTTCGCCATGACGGTTCGTTTGTTTAAATATCACAACACATGTCCATAAGATTAACGGGAACCTGTGGTTAACTGTCTTTTCGGAGTTAAACTCTACAAGCGTATCCTGCGGCTCGCCGGCCGACACACACACACACACACACACACACACACACACACACACACACGTCCACAGCGCAGCAGGCAGACGCTGGGTCTGTTCCGAGTATAATAAAGCCCCGTCTGTGTTGAGCAAAACATTACGTGAATTACTATGAGAATGGACGTGCATTTAATATAGGAAAAGTGCACAAGTATTAACATCATTTGTTGTTGTATGTGGCGCTAAGGTCTAGTGACGATGCTATAAAGACCGTTGCCGTGCTTGTGTCACTCCCTTACCCCTCATACCAGTCCCTATGGCCACTTGGCCAGTGGGAATGCAAACGGAAAAAAAGATTTTGGGGCAGAGTAGTTCTTAGAACTGCTTAGAAGTGTACTTTTCCTCTAAAAAGTACAAGTACTATCCGGTCGGAAAGCACCTCATGTTGAATGTTCAATTTCAGAGTTCAGGCTTGACCTTGGAAGTAGCAGTTGACAAAACAATTTCACCTAAAGGTCCTGTTTTCAAAGTTCAAAATGATCTCAAAACTCATTGATTTCACCATTTAATAATATTAATTTATATATGATTGACATTCAGTGTGTTGAACGTTAAACAATACTATATTATTGGCTATTGTATTTTTTAAGCCATACAATTTAAAGATTCTAGTCATTGTGATTAAATACAATAATGCAATAATTACTATAGTTAACTGGAAATCACATAAACAGAACTGCTACTCTATTTTTATCATGAAAATGTTTTTGTTAACCTTTGGATTTTGTAATATAGTACTTCATTTTAAGACAAATGTCACAAAAATAGCCATCATGGTCATTCAATTAAACACAAACATGACTTAATGTGCTCGATGGTGCCTTCAAGGCACCTAACCCTAACCTTAACCCTAACCTAACCATAACCAGTGCCTAATCCTAGTGCCTTCCAGGCAGCACTGCCTTTGGGGGCAAAAAACACCGATAAACACTTAATGTCGTCTAATGCCATTTTGTGCTCCAGATCTTCCTGAAAGAGGGCATCCTGAAGAAGCTGTCCAGGAAGGTCATGCAGCCCAGAATGTTCTTCCTGGTACCGTAAAACACCTATCTCTTCCTTTTCTTATTTCATTATTATACAACATAATCATGGTAATGTGCAAGGACTGTGTAATCTGCCTAGGCCAATCTACAGCGCACTCTCCTACCTTCAGTTAGTCCAAAATGTGTTCTGTTAAGCTTTGATTGGGATCCGATGCACGTCCCACGCAGATTGTTTTTACCAGTATTTTTTTAATCTTACTCTGAGCTCCTCTGTGTTTTAGAAAAGAGACATAATGGATAGAAATGGCAAAAGGGAAATGATGTCTCTTTGTCATTTCTCCTTTAGTTTAACGACACATTGTTGTACACCACTCCTGTCCAGTCAGGCCAGTACAAGTTCAACAACATGTTGTCTCTGGCTGGGATGAAGGTGAGAACTTCACTCCGTATTTCTTTGCACTCTTCATCTTTTCACATATATTATTATCGCAGGATATTTTATATGCTGCCAACACTGCTCACAATGAAAATAATTACAGGTTAGCAAACCAAGCCAAGAGGCCTATCAGAATGAGCTGAACATTGAGAGCGTGGAGCGCTCCTTCATTCTCTCCGCGAGGTAATGATGAATAAATAAAAGATATTTCTTGGTAATTCAGGAACATGCGTTGTTTCCTTGCAGTGCATAGGTCTGTGAATAGTGTGTAGGTGTGTAGTCACTGTGTTTTCTCTCTGCAGTTCAGCTACAGAGCGAGATGAATGGCTTGAGGCCATTTCCACAGCGATCAGTGACTACACCAGGAAGAAGATCAGTTTTATATCTGGCAAGCCTCCAGAAGAGGTAAGAAAACTATTTCATGTGAACCTCATACATTTCCTGTTTGCAGTGTATACTCTATTATAGTGATGAATACAAAGTGTATGTGTTTAAGCGGTGAGAGTTAACTCCTGTGTTTTGTTATATACTCAGGTAGAGCTACAGGATTGTGGTGATGGTGCTCCTTTGGGATCCAAAGCCCCTATATGGATCCCTGACCCACGGACCACCATGTGTATGATCTGTACCTGTGAGTTCACCCTAACATGGAGGAGACATCACTGCCGTGCGTGTGGGAAGGTATGGTGACAAAAAGTAGAAAAGTCTCTCTCTTCACAAACAAATGTAGTTTCCGAAATGTTGTTCTTCATCAAATAATCTTATAAAACTTTACATTAAAACAGAGTAGTTGATTAAATACTATTACATGATTAAAGATAAGATATGATACTCCTTTACTGATCCCCATCGGGATATAGAAAGTAACAGAAATAAATAATAAGAGGCACATGAAATAAAATAAGAATAGAACAAAAATAGATACTATGCAGTATTTACAGACAAAATGACATAAAGTCAGTGGTGCTGATGAAGTGACAATAGTGTGATTAATAGCAGCAGAGTCAACAGGTCTATGTAAACAGTGTACACCAGGCTTATATATGTTATAATTAAGTAATGGTACTTAGTGTTTGTCTGTATTAATATAATTAAATATAATGTAGAGTCAATGTAACATATTACCTTAATATAGTATAATATGGTACATTATGATATAGTTAAGGATATGAGACAGTATAAAATGTAATATAGTATATATAACATAATATATAGTATAGTACAACAATATAACATAGTGTATAAGTAAAAATAGGGCCGCAAAGCAGATTGAAAATAAATTGGCGTTGTAAAGTAACATATTTTTATGCTTTATCATCCCATCAGGTGGTGTGTCAGTCTTGTTCCTCCAATAAATACTGTCTTGAATACCTAAAGAACCAGTTAGCACGAGTGTGTGACCAGTGTTTCCCTGTTCTTCAGCAGCAGAAAAGTAAGTCTGTCTTCCTTCTATATGATCCAAACACTCTGTCATCCTCACATTGTAATGTTGTTGTAGGCTAAAACGTCAGTGTGGGCTAGACACGGGTAATCCACAACAAACATATTGTATGTATTTTCTATGTATTAAACAACCGCATGTTTCACATTTGTTTTCATCAGGTGAACGAGCCCTATCAGCAGCTATATCCCCTGGAACCAGAGCTACCTTTGCTTTCCCCAGGAAGCAAAAGAAGATACCTGCGGCCCTCAAAGAGGTGAGTGATACTTTGTCATCATCAAGATGCACTGTGTGATAATGCTCTGATATCTCATCAGATGGGTTTCGCTTGTTTCAGGTGTCGGCAAGCACAGACAACTCCTCCATGAGTGGGTATCTGCAGAGGTCAAAGGGCAACAAGAAGCAGGGGAAGAGGCTGTGGTTTGTCATCAAAGACAAGGTCCTGTACACGTATGCTGCAAGTGAGGTAAGATCTCCTACTTGTATCAGTGAAAGCCCAGTGATGTGTTACAATGAAACCAAAGGGAATTGATTTCATGTCCATCTAACATCAGTCTTTTATTGTGTCTTCATGCAGGATGTTGCAGCCTTAGAGAGTCAGCCCCTGTTAGGGTTTATGTTAAAAGTTGATTCATCACTGAAGTTACAGTTTACGCTTTACCACAAAAACACACTTTACTACATTTTTAAAGCTGACGACCTCCAAACAGCACAGAGGTACAGTATAAAGACTGGTGCCACTTATTGTTGCATATGGTGACTATTATGGTGGTAATCATAATACTAATACTTTCTTTTTTTAACAGATGGATCAACTCATTCAAAGAAGCCACAGTACTTTAATATCGGCTGACCGTGTGTGTAGCTGTTCAACGTACTGTTTTACCTCAGTGCTCTCTGAATTCTGCTAAAAGCATCTGGGGACACCATAATAGTTGCACTGAAATAAAATCCAAATACATTATTTTATTGATTTTATCAAACATACTGTAGTTAGCATTTACATTGTTTTAAGAGTAGAAATGAGCCATGTTAGTATTGTATGTTAACATGAATCTTTTCCACCAGGATTTATGCAGTTTGGCTGCAATTTAAGAATCGTATGCCACAATCATCTTTTTTTTTAACACTTTGATTTTGTTACATTTGAATTGCATTTTTTAGTAACCTGCTTGGATCTCCATAGCACAGATTTGTTAATAAAAGCCCATTGTCAATAGATTTGTAATGCATACTGTCATAACATTTTGATCCACATTTACAAAGTATTTTTAGAGGTCAGAACAAATCATATAGATGTTTCTTGTTGTTGGGGAATAATTACTTTTTTTTAACATCCATACAGCTGGCTGTATACCACACAATGTGCACTTTTCACACTTGTATAAGAAACTTACACCTTAAATTAAAAAGCCTTTCTGTAACTCTGAATCTAACCTAGACTCACTAATGGTGTATCAGGGGAATCTTCACTGTTTGGACAAAACTGTACCATAATGTACATTGCACTTAAGTAACTCTGTAAGGCTGTACGTAGATCATAGCCTTACACACACATCTTCTGTATATATATAGAGGATTGTAAATGAAATGCAATCAAATTATTCTGTCACTGTAATACATTTTACTTTCAACTGTAGAGGGAACAAACTGTTGGGGTGCACATTAAAATTGTGGAAAAGCAATACTTATTGTACTGTAACTGAATAGCTTTTGATTAAATCATATTTTCGTTGGACTTTGAATTCATATTACTTCCAATGATGTAACCTACAAACGTAACTGATTCTGAGTAAGTTTTAATTACTTTCAAGTAAAATAGTGTTAGGGTACCAGTCCTTGAGTATAACATTGTGTGTTTATGCAGAATTGTTAATAAAAATCACTAAATTCTACACTGTGTGATAGACATGACATTACTCCCCTTACATTTTCACAGATTGACACCATGGATGTATGGTACACGTACACACCATAGACTGTATATTAACAGTCTATGGAACACGCACAGGTTTGGAGATGCGTGACACGGCTACCTAACTGCGCATGTGCGTAAATCGTTTATTGATGAAAAAAGGTCACGAACTCTGACCCTCCTACCAACTGAAACAAACAGTTAAAATATAAATGTATTGAAGACTATACATTATCTGATCCAACAACTCCTTGCTAGGTAAGTTATATTTACTAATGTTGACGCATGAGAGATTCAGGAACGAAACACAACGAGACCAGTAACAGGAAGGGAGGGAGTGTTCAGTAGGTCTAACGTTACAGCACGGAAGCAACCATTACCGGCTAGCCTAGCTCGTTAGCACAGTCGTTCGGAGCTCAGCGCTTATAAACTAAAGTTGGCAAGTATGCACTCATGTTGGTATGTGTATGGAATTACATAGCTAGTTCTCTAACTAAAGTTGCATATCTACGTGTTGCTATTCTGCAGCAGTAATATTGTTTACGGACATGCTAGTTAGCCAACATGCTTAGCCGCGTCAGCTAACCGTGTTATCGATGTTAGCTAGCTGCTGTGCTAGCGTTGCTAACTTTCCTTCAGAAACTAAGCAGCCACATAATTAATTCAAGTTTGAATGTGACACCGGAACGTCATGTTGTTAAACCACCAGCTGTCTTGTTAAATTGCCGATTGAAGTGGAAGTCCAGTGCAAGAATTAAAGCGCATTTTTGCCCAGTTGTCAGAACCGAGGTCCTGCCGCTGACTCTGCTGTGATTCGGCATCATGGGCCTTGAACCCTAGCATGCTTTAACCCTTCAATGTTGACCTTTCACCCACAGGAAAAGAAATACCTTTATCTTCCGTATCGATTTTAAATGGCTGGCTGTCAAGGGCTTGTTTGTGTTACTACTGCAGCTTTACCGCTTAATCGTTGTCACTTTACAGTGATATTAATACGTATTTTATAACAAGGCCACCGAACAATAGTACAGTTACGAGCTAGCGCCGGCTAGATTGGTTAGCATAGGCCACAAACTAACATTAGTTAGTGGCACGCAGTATATCAAGTTGTGTATTTTACATGTTGGTCCATTACAGATAATGTCAAGCTAATTCTGACTTAGTTTGAAGTTTTGGCCAGAAATATTTTCTAGCTAAAGGTAGAGGTGACGTTAAACTAGTAATGTTTAAACAGGAGGGATACGCGTAGCATTAGCTCTAACGTTAGTTGTGTGTTTGTAAGTCTTAATAACAGCTCTGAGCTATGATACAGTGTAACCAATTGAAAATAATAATAATTGAGTCTGAGCTCCGGCTGCCTCGACACACATCAGTATAAGTTATAAAACATGCTTTTTACACATGTAGTACAAGTTTTATAATTTTAATGGGGTCTTAATTACACACAGAACTCAAACATATATTAAAAGATAAGGCAGGTAACATTATACATTTTTCTTATTGTCAACACATTTCCATGAAAGACCAAAGCTAACGTTAGCCTGGTAGAGCTTATTCTTCCATATCATAGACCTCCACTGTTGCTTAGAACCATTACAAAACAATAAATGAGCCCTGCTGACATGTTCCTGCATTACCTTAAACATGGGCGCTGTAGTTCATTTTGCGTCAATCCCATACACTGTCCTGCTTCTGTGAATAGTAGAACACCTAATGTGTACAAATCTGCTAAACAATAGTCCCCCAGCAAAAGCAACTATTTACTCCTGCTGAATGTTTGCTAAAAACTACAGTGCCTAGCTGTTTTAGAAATGTATTTAGCCTTTAAAAAAAATGGGAACATTAATTTATTTATTTGATGGCAGTAAGGACATTGCTGAATAAAGTCACCGTGGTCCTGGAAGGTATTCCCTTACCTGACCCAAAGTTGCTGTAATAAGACATAAAGTAAAACGTATGCTCTCTCTACAGGTGTGCATGCCTCATGGGGCACTGATGTGAAGAGCAGTGGAAGAAGGTGCGTGCATTATCAGAATGGATGGACAGACACAAAGGATTCAACTTGTGTCAGCAGACAGCAACATGGCATTAGGACACAGAATCCAGGTGATGTGACAGCCTGTCCACCACAAGAGAATGCTCTTCTTTTTTAAATTGTGTGTGAATAAACAATTTGCACATCATTTTGGCCAAATAAGATCCAAGAATAGCTGACGGTTAAACATAGCACTGTCTCGTATTTGCACAATTTCTCCCTAGTCCTCCAATGCCAAGCACTGTTTTTGTATTTTTAGAATTTCTGCATACACAGTCAGCACTCACTCATGTTTTTGCTTTGTTATTTCTAATAGATTGTAACTGATCAGCAGACTGGCCAGAAGATCCAGATTGTTACAGCACTTGAGCCATCTTCCCCTGGAAAGCAGCAGTTTATCCTAGCAAATGCTGACTATTCCTCTGGTGGGAAGGTGATCCTGGCCAAGCAGGAAGGCTCACCCAACAAGGTCATCCTCACCACTCCAGACGGCTCTGGGGTTAACCAGCTGTTGTTTGCCTCCCCTGATTTGGCTGGGCAGCAGATTCAGGTATTGCCAAAGGATCTTAGTTGCTTCTTTCAGCCATGTTATAAACAAGTTACTGGAAGGTCTTATGACTGAAGCGGTAACATGTTTAGTCAGTCAAAACGTATTGCAATGTTTGCTATATTAAATTATTCCATTGTCTCGGGTTGTTTGTCAGTTTGTGACTGAAGGGTCAGACCAGTCCATTGGGAAGCCAGTTGTGGAGTACTGCGTTGTCTGTGGGGACAAGGCCTCAGGTAGGAATTACATTTAATTTGCTTTAACATTATTTTTCAGTAACACACATGAGCAGGCATACACCAACCTGACCCTGTTTACTCCTTCCTCTCTCAGGGCGTCATTACGGAGCTGTTAGCTGTGAGGGCTGTAAGGGCTTCTTCAAACGCAGTATTAGAAAGAACCTAGTGTACACATGCAGGGGCTCCGGGGAGTGTGCCATCAACAAGCTCCACCGAAACCGCTGCCAGTACTGTCGACTACAGCGCTGTATAGCTCTGGGCATGAAACAGGATTGTAAGGCGTGTAATATTCTATATATACAGTTGTGGATATGTCATTCAGGACTCCCATAGATAGGATCTGATGTCTTGTTTTGTCCTTAGCTGTGCAGTGTGAGAGGAAGCCTGTTGAAGTGACCACCAGAGAGAAATCCGTCAACTGTGCAGCATCCACTGAGAAAATCTACATCCGCAAAAACCTGTGTAGCCCTCTGGCTGCCACACCCACTTTTGTGTCCGACAAGGAAACTGCTAGGTATAGCCACTTTAGACATTTACCAGTTTAGTGGATAGACAGTCTAATACAACACAGTAAATAGCCCTGATGTAAACAATATCTTTGTATAATGTTGTTAAATACTCAATAATATTTGTTCAATTCTATGGTGTTTGATTGGACTGCATCATATTAAAAGTTGTTTCTTATGTTTTGGCCTCCCCATTTACATACATGATGGACAAAGGAAACTAGAAACACCTTTCAATATAATGTAGTCCAATACAACACCATCACTAACTGCAGCCTCAAAAATTACCCTAGAGTTGACTTAGCATCTCTGACGCATTGTCTTTATCTGACCAGTAAAAGATTGAAAAAGATGGGATTTGTCATATTGGATTGGGTAGAATTAAATTATATTGTGCACATGTAACTAATAAAATGATAAGAGTAGAGCTGTCCTCGACTAAAGACATTCTTAGTCGACTAACACTCGATGATTAGTCTGTTGTATTCACCAGAGATGTGCTCAGATGTTTCTTAAATAAGTCATTCATATTGCATGGTTCCATATTACATAATGCAATGTGAAATGTTAAATCTCTAACTTCAGGTCTACAAGTTTGCTTGAGTCAAGCATGTTGCTCAACATCCAACAGCCCTTCCCCAAGCTGGAAAACACCATTTTGATTCCAGCATCCCCTGACAAGGTAACACTTATGCGCTCAAATGACCGTACATTTAACTGAAATCTGAAACTGTAGTCATTCCAACCTAGCCTACCTAAATATTAAAGCCCCCGAGAATATTGGGGTTTTAGATAAATATAGATTGATGACTTACAGTGGGGAAAATAAGTATTCAACATGTCAACATTGTATTGTGTCATATTTTTGTTGAAAGGCTTGTTTGAAGTTTGCTACACGACATTTGGAGAAGCCTGTAGCTTACTGGGAGAATGTAGTCAGACGAGACAAAAGTCAGACCTTTCGGCAAAAGTAAGATGCGCTATGTTTGGAGGAAAAAATGGCAATGCATATGACCCTAAAAATACCATTCCTACAGTGAAGTTTGGATGTGAAAGCATCATGGTATGGGACTGTTTCTCTTCTCATGGTACCAGCAGAATCCAAATGATCAAAGGGAACATGAACGGAGCCATGCACTGGGAAATCTTGAGAAGAATTGGTTACCATTCCACCAGGACGATGAGGATCAGATTTGGGAGGACCTCTCAGCCAGACAGTGATCCAAACATACTGCAAATGAGACAGTCAGTTGGTTCCAGAGGAAGAAAATAAAGGTGTTGGAATGGCCCAGTCAATCACCACACTTAAATGTAATAGAACATTTGTGAAAGGAACTGAAGATCAAGATTCACCAGCGAGCCCCCAAAATCTTCAAGATGTAAAGACTCTGTGTGAAGAATGGGCCAAAACCCAATTTAAACTGTGAGACATTAGTTTCTTCGTACAGGAAGCGTCTTCAAGTTGGCAACGCGAACAAAGGCTTCTCCACCAAGTATTGAATACATTTCAGTTGGCATGTTCAATACTTTTTTCCTGTTTCAGTCCACTTTATTGCACAAACCTTTTTTTATGGATTGGAATGTTTTGATTTCTTTATCTGTGTAGTTTTATTGAGTGAATGCCAATGTCTGGTCTTGTGAATAACTGCATTGGAAATATGTTTAGTGAATTTTTGTGTGTTTTGTACGTGTTGGAATACTTATTTTCCCCACTGTCTAATCAAGAAAGGAATAATGGAGTGTTCATTAAAGGTGCGCGTGTGTAAACATCTGTGTGACGTGGACCAGTTCTGTTTTTGTTACTCTTTCTTGAAGCAGTTCAGTGATGAGCACACCGGTTTTGTTAACTGGAGACAGAGCAGTGCAAACAAATCAAACTTTAGTGTTTATAAAAACATGGTTGATAATGACTGCTACCCGTTCGGCAGGACGATCCATCCCAAGGTGACCTCGGCACGCTGGCAAATGTTGTGACGTCCCTCGCCCACCTCAACAAGGCCAGGGAGGCAAGTGACTGCTGCAATGATCTGATGGGAGATGAAACGCTTAGCAACGGGGACAGCTCGATGACAGACATCCAAGGAGATGAGCAAACTGCAAGTGATATCACTCGGTGAGGGAGATGTCATGAAGAATCAAGAGGCTTTGAGACTAACCAGTAGTTGTTTCTGAATAAGTTGATACATATACTAGAGATCGACAGGAGCACTAGAAAGAAACCCAGGGTCTATTATTTTCTGTTTGTCACAAAACTTTAATAGAATTTCCTGCAGGGCCATGTGGTTTCTGACTCCGCTCTTAAGGACTTAATTAGATTCACCCATAGTCGATCAAAAATTAACCCTATGTCGAGGGTGCACTACAGTGCTGCTTTGAGTTGTATTCTATATTTTCTGTTTCTGTGTAAGCTACAATATATGTCTAACTCACAACGTGGATCTTGTAACGTTAACGTTCTGTGTTCATATTTTGCGTATCATTAGAGCTTTTGACACCCTGGCCAAAGTCCTGCACCCTGGTGATGGCTCAGCAGGAGAGTCCTTGGAGGCCACGATGCAGCTGATGTCAGGGGACCAGTCGGGTCCTGTGGTGGAGTTGGAGGGGCCGATACTCTCTGACAGCCATATCCCTTTCAAGGTAAAAGCACAGCCATTGACCTCTACCTTCAAGATGAAATCCAACTGTGACCAAAACCCTTGCTCTGTTTTACTGAGTTTTTTTAACACATTTATTTTAACACATTTTTCTGAATTTGTCTGATTTCTTAACACTGCAGTCATGTTTCCCTCTTTACTCTACGACGTGTTCCTACAGCTTATGATGCCTTTGCCTGTGCCAGAGTACCTCAATGTCAACTACATCTGTGAGTCAGCTTCCCGACTACTTTTTCTCTCCATGCACTGGGCACGCTCCATCCCTGCCTTTCAAACCCTTGGGTAAGCCTTTGCCACAGATTTGTCATTATTTCATAACACCATATATATAAATAATATGGCCAT
This sequence comes from Sander vitreus, assembly GCF_031162955.1. Classification (NCBI taxonomy): domain Eukaryota; kingdom Metazoa; phylum Chordata; class Actinopteri; order Perciformes; family Percidae; genus Sander; species Sander vitreus. The sequence continues at coordinate 18,553,041 of NC_135862.1, read as the reverse complement.
ACAGTTCTCTGTAGTCAAATGAAATTAATCTTATTTGTTTTTACAGTGGTCAAGAAAATGACATTAACTTAATGAAAGCCTGCTGGAACGAGCTGTTTGCCCTGGGTCTGGCACAGTGCTCAAACGTCATGAATGTTGGTACCATCCTAAGTGCCATTATCAACCATCTGCAGACCAGCTTACAGGAAGGTAGGAGGGCTCTGCCGTTGACTGCCTGTGAGGTTTAACACTTGAATACAATTTCAGAAGCTCAAACTAATGTTTTTCACTGTGATGCTAAGAGGAAAACAATTTACCTGTCATGCTTATTTTTGTGGCACTATTTGTCTTGAGTTTGCAAAAAAAAAAAAAAACTACTGACGCTCTTCCCCTTACATCCTTGACTCTTTATTTATCTCCTACAGATAAGCTGTCCCCAGATCGAGTAAAACTAGTAATGGAGCACATCTGGAGGATGCAGGAGTTCTGTAACGGCATGACCAAGCTGTCCCCAGACTCTTATGAATATGCCTACCTCAAAGCCATCGTTCTCTTTAGTCCTGGTGCGTTGAAAACTGGCCAGTTTGCAAAATGAAAATTACATTTTTAACTTCTTGTCCTTTTGTCAGGGCAGAATCCTTAGAGTGTGTTGTACATAGGGCCAAATTCACATGGACTCTTGTCTGACTGTGTGCATGTGTGGTTTTTGTGCTAGATCACCCAGGCATAGATAATACTCCACAGATAGAGCGGTTTCAGGAGAAGGCCTACATGGAGCTGCAGGACTACGTAACCAGCACCTACCCAGAAGACTCCTATCGGTCAGTAGGCTTTACCTCTGTACTACATAATGCCAGTTCATTGACAGAAAGGTGATGATGTACTAATACTGAATTACTCTAAATTTAGCAAGACAGATTTGTGAATTGTGATGATATCATAGATGTACTTGCTACCATACACATGTTTGGATTTGATGTCTCATTTCCCCCTCATGCGCTCAGGTTATCCAAGCTGTTGCTGCGTCTTCCTGCCCTCCGGCTGATAAGTGCAGCTGTCACTGAGGAGCTGTTTTTCGCTGGGCTCATTGGCAATGTGCAGATCGACAGCATCATCCCTTACATCCTCAAAATGGAGTCCACCGATTATAATAGCCAGGCGGTCTCTGGGGTCTGACACACTGCCATTTGTAATTGCAACATTGGACTGTGAAAACTGGACAGCCAGCCAATCGGAGTGCTCAGCAGACCGATCACTAAGTGGTCACAACATACTGTATTTATGACACAGCATTACCTTGCTCCTACTCCTCAGTAGAGCACAACTCACAAAGAGGACAAAATAAATCAACTCCAGTGGCAAGTGAGCCTGCCAATATCTCCCATTCAGGAACGAACCCTTGAAACCTGCATGGTAGATTGCGCTTTTTATTGTACAAAGTATTTTATGCTTCATCGCCTCCAGGCCTTTCTTTTTTCTGCAGATGTTGTTTCTATTTTGAAGGTATCATGATGGTTTGTTTTTCACTGCTTTCCTACATGGTCATGCTTTTTAATTTTCTAATAATTATCAGGAAAAAAAAAACTTGTAATAATGTGAATTGATTTGTGAGACGTTATCGCAAAAGGTTATAACCTTTATTTCTTATTTGTTTGCTAATCCAAAGGATCGGGCACCATCATGAAGTTATTGTGTATATAGATTTGTATATAGAATGCACCAAGAAGGCTAAATTGGGCAGCACTTGGTAATTCGTGAATTACATCTTTTGGACAAATTAATGTGGATGGAAAATGGTCAAGTCCTTTGAAAATAAAAACACCTTTCAATCCCGTTTCTATATTTACACAATTGATATTTCATTTTGATTAAATATCTGTAAATAATTTGGAGCTGATTACTTAATATTCTCACCAGATTCTTCGCTGCATATGTACTGTTTGCAAGAAAGTGCAACTTCTCAGGCTCTGCTTTTTAACACAATTTGGTTTTGCCAGTATTTTGGATAGAAGCTGTGGACTACCAAATAGCCAAAAATATTATGTGTTGGACCCATGCTCAGTCATGTTATGATCAATTGTTTTTGCCTTTTAATTAAAAAGGCGGTAGTGTTTTTCCATGCATGTCATTGCTGCAAAAAACCTTTAAATACAAGTAATCAGTTTGTTAAGCATTCAGACAGAGCAATCAATGGAGTATTCAAACTATTAAAAGCGATAAACATTCTTTAGTTGACAATTATACCAAGCTAATCAACATTTAATCTTTATCGATCAAAGTTCCCCTTAAGAGAGAGTAGTGAATCTCTAATGTTAGTAGACTGGATTTTAAGTAGCCTGGTACCAATAAAACTGGCCCCATAGACAAACATTTGATTTTGGGGCGAGTCTTGTAAACATGTTGTCTTTTTCCTCAAATGAATTAATCCACAATTTGACTGTGTCTCCCATGTGTTTATCCGCCCACTTTGTAGAAACATGTTTACTTAGTTATCTGGACAACTTTGTAGAATAAAACCTGCAATAGCTCGTTGTTCCAGACTTGATGAGTATCTTAGTTTAAATAAATATGTCAAGACCACTCAGTAACCATGCTTCTTGGAACTTGCCCGTTTCTAAAAACAGCACATTGTTTACAAGTCCCTTCTGAATTATTAATTCAAAATCTGTATCCTACCCCAGTGACTTATTGTTCTGTTGCGTGTCAAGTGACATGAAGGTAGAAGATGTTGCAGGCTGCTGTGCAAAGGACTAGACTTTCGGTGTGTGTTATTAGCCAATACATTTTCCATTAGTGCTCTGCGGATATGGGGTGGACAGAGGACAGCAACTGTAAGCTTTCTTTTGCTGTAGTTACCCAGTGAATGTATGCAGCTAATTAAAGGCACTGATAGGACCATTAAAACTTGATGACCACATGGATGATATTGTCTGCAGCTGTTTTTAGAAGTCCATTGTCCAGTGTATCCTGTAGCTTTTTAATGTGTTTCTCCACATCCCTATCATATTACTACATCACTTGATTCATCCGCTATGAACCACAGAGGTTAATGCATGTCAGTGTATGGTGCACTCACTTTATGTTCTGAACAAACAAAAGAGGACAGCCCAAACAAAAACAAAAACTTATTGTGTGTAACTCTAAAAAAGGTTACGCGATTTGTGATGCAACATGGGCTTTTGTGTTAGGTGGATTAACACACACTGAAAGCTTGGAATGACCAAGCTGAATGACTACGTGTGAAAGGGCCAGTTGGACTGTTCCTATGGCCTCTTGGGGCTTTAGGTATGACTGCTTGTCTCTCATGTTAACTTTAATTTAATCATTCAGATATCGCTATAATAATTCTAAAGATGAAATAAAAATGAAATTGGTGATGTATAAGTGACTGTGGTGGAAAGTACATTACTCAGAAACTGTACAATTTTAATGTAGGTCTAGCCTACTTGTGCCTTACTTGGGCATTTCCACTTATAGTAGGCTATTATAGTTTTTTTTTAACAGTGAAATAGGCCTACTATTTTTGAGTAGGCATACCACAACTCATGAGTTACAGTCTGTAAGTTAACGTGTAAAATGTCCTGATTTAAATAGGACATGATTTAAAAAAAGAAAAAAGAAATCCTGCATTTTATATAGTATTGTGACAGACTTTGTCTGTTTGGCTTTGATGCAATTTATGTTTACTCCCCAAAATGTGACACACTTTTAATTTAAAATTAAAGTGTCATTCATCATAAGACGACATAAAGTAAAACCACATTTAAAGCCATTATGGACAGTGGGAATGTCTTTATTCAAGAAATTGCTTTTGATCACAAACATACCTCAAAAACTAATTACGAGGCTGTTTTTTTACCCTTATCTACCAGTGAGTGGCAAGTGTTTTGAAAGAGTTAACCCCTCCTCGCGCAGCCTCCATGCAGAGAGAAAAAGGCGGAGTTTGGGTTCACACTTTGTATGTTGAAGAGGGCAGTCGAACTCAAGAGTGTATGTGGGAGAGAGAGGGGAGAGAAACGGGGCTCAACATGGGTGCGAGATTAGACGTGAGTTGTAAACTAGTCCCGGTCTTGAATTGAAGAACCACCAGCTCCTAATTGACCACAAACACGGGATTATTATGCCCAGTGCCAACGTGTCTGTGCGAAGTTTATCTGAAGAGGAGAAATACCTCAGCAGCCGGATGGTGAGTAGCCTATCATGTGTGACGAGTGCAGCATTGTTGTGTCATAAACGGCAGGTCCCTTACTGTACCAGCGATACATTGTTGTCTGTTGATCTCTACGTCATGTGAAACCAACAGCTGCGCCGTTTAAAGCTACACATTTCCCCTAACAAAGAGTATTTAACCCTGTGATACAGTCAGGCAAATAACGTAGAAAAAGATCATTTATAATTTGGAGTTGTATTAGGGGTACAAGATGTCTTGAAGTATCACTGTAAACTTCCGAGTACAAAATCCTGGGCGGACCTATGGATAGATCGATAATGTCCACATATTTGACGATATCCAAACGGAACAAAACGGTGCTGCCTTACATCGAAACTAGCACTAAAAACTAAGATTATTTTCAGTTTTTAATCTGGCGATAATTTGATCGATTATTCGATATAGTTTGGTCTGTAACATCTTACTAAAGCAAGGAATCTGTAGGGTCATTCGCATATTTCTAGAACCGTTCATCCGACCTGCTCAATTCTAATTTAATACTGGATATAGTTTAATGTAATGCATCCTATTTCAATTGTTACATTTTGTAAGTAAAATCTGAACCTGCAACGTAACCAGTAACCTTTCTCTTTCAGGTAAATTTAGTAATGTTTTCCTCTGAAGTATAATTACACAGTAAGTAGCCTACTATATTGTTGAGTTGCATATTTTGTAAGTGCTTTGGGGGCTTTTATAAGTTATTTTGGGGTAGGCCTACAATGAGTTAGAATAGTATCGTAATTCCATATTTTTATATTTAAACATCATAATAAGTCTATTGCTGTTTGTCATGGCAGGTGTATTGCTCAGGAGCTCTTTATGTACAGTCTATGCTCCAGTGGGTGTGTTGTTTGTATGAGCAGTTCTCAAGACTAAGTACAGTAACCCAGTCCTGTAATGAATACCTGTGTTTAGATTTGAAACTGGTGATTTTGATGGATGTTTATTCATCCACATGGTGATTCCTTTATGCTGTAGTTTGTGGGAATGCTGTATTGCATTACATTGCAGGTGTTTTTAACAGTTGTCCTTCCAATACAAGAGGAACTGAAAGTCTTAAGTAAGGTATTTATTGCAGTTGTTTTTCACTCCAATCAGAATCAGAAATACTTTAATAATCCCAGGGGGAAATTATTATTGTTACACCTGTTAGAGTCCATCACTCTAACAGGTGTTTCTGTTTTATGTGACAACTCACTGACCTAGTTTTTGAAGAGAAAAAAAAATTAAACCTGACATCACCTTATTTGATGTGTAGTGGTGGCTCGTGTTAACTATTTTGTATATCCTGACATTTACTCTGTCATGTAGAAGGATATTCTAACACACATTTAACATTTAACTTTTCTTTTTAATTTATTTATAATTTATTTTATCATAGTGAACAGATAATCTTTATTTACCACACATATTCTTACAATATCATACACTTAACACACTATAATAATTGTATGCAAAATCTGTAATGAGTGCTAATGTTTTGTCAACATTAATTCAAAGCGTGTAGTAAAGAGGGGATTGAAATGTCCTGTTTACTGTCAGATGGCATCTTATTTTATGTCTTTACACAGAAATGTGGTCAAGTTAGTCAATTTTTTTATGTAGCCAAAATCACAAAGTTGCCTTTGTGCCTTAAATATTTTTTACAACATACAACTCCCTCTATTCTTAAACCATTTACTCAGATAAGAAAGAACAACCACCAAAACACCTTCAACATGTACTAACTGGGGAAAAACATCCAACCATATGACAATTTTAATGTATGAGGCTCATAAAAATCCCCTAATGTGTTGTGACAGTTCAACCTGAGTATGTTATAAAGCCAGGTGCTCTCAGTCAGTGACACAGAGGAGAGGAACGCACCGTCATGTGTGAGTCTTGTGCAATCAGAGAGTCAGTCAGGTATCGTGCAGCAGGTTTTTTCTCTTCCTAGTATATGTATGAGCCTCCAGGCCTGCCACTCTTGAAACCTGTAGGCTTCAAAGGGATCACGCATGTGAAAGGGAGCTCTGGCAGCTTTTCTTCGGCCTGTTTAGCTTTTTATTAAAAATCCCCTGCTGCCATGTGAGCAATTGCAGATACTTTAGATTAAAATGTAACCATAAATGAATGAAATCAATAACATTTCCCCTGGAATAGAGCTTGAAAGATTCACACACAAACAATTTGAGCCTGCTTCTCAAGTAAACAATTAGACGGTTGTGGTATAACTGTCAACACAATGTAATGGAACAACATATCTGACTGTTTGGCTGGTTTATTACTGTGTAATTATTCTTTTCCTCCTGTTGTTGGCAGCAAATAACATTCCAGTTTTGCTCCTCAAAAAGCCATTGTGCAGCAGATATAGTGGGTTAGAGGCTAAAGATGATGCAACACCTCAGTTTAAGTTTGAGTCTTTACCCTCACAGGGTAGTGGCTCTGTAGAGATGTGCGTGCCATTTCTCAGTGACATGTCTGTCCTCACATGAACCTTATGCTTTACCTGTATTGGTTCTCTAACATATCACCCCACAAAAGGCACAACACATTAGCCATCACATCAGTATAATTAACAAACTTTTATTATGCTATGTTCTGTATGTTATGAATCATTTCCAGGCAACTTTTTTTTTCTTCTTTTTTTTTTTTTAAGGTCTATGCTTTTTAATGGCTACTTCACTCTTCACCAACCCTGCTATGTCATTGGCTCTATTCACTCTCTCACTTTGAATCAGTACATTGAATATAGTTGCATATTTATCTTAATTGAATCCCATTCAATACTTTCCCAGTCCAGGGGGGCCAGCAGATGGTGTGAGTGTTAATGGGCTATTGATTTAGTCTTGAATCAGCTTGTTTATGAGATAATAGCGAATACGTCTTAAGCAATTCACTCCACTGACCTCCGGGGGATTAGTCATTCAGGAAACTCTAGACTTCCATCTCTGTTGCTATAGTTATAGTAGTTTAGTATTTTTTCTGTGATTCTAATGAGGTATACTGTTTGGCCTCTAATAAAGAAAGGTTTTGTGATCAAAGTGTGGCCACATAGGCAGCTGTAGGATGCAGATGAGAGGAGGAGATGTTAGGTCAGCATTTCTACAATCAAGTTTTGCTCCCTGTCGCTCTCACTCTCTCCCTCTGTGGTTTTCTTCCCGTTTCCCTGTGTGAGCTCTGAGTGGGAGAGTGTCTGTATCCATGAGGATCAGCTGGAGGGAATACCAATAAGCACCGCAGGCTTCTTCCCCTCTGTGGTTCTGTTCTCTGCTGAAGGGACGGTTTTGTTCCATCTCAATGAGTGTGCCAGCTCAAATGCCCTGTGTGTGCATGTGTTTGGGGTGCACAGAGGCATCGAGATAGGGAACGCATACGAGGGTATGCACCACACACCACAGCCTCATCATTTTGAATCAAAGTTCCTCAGATCACTGCAAACGCCTGTGCTTGTAGTAGTGTCTGTGTGCCTGCATGACCTGAACCTACACTGTGAACTGATGGTTTCACCAAATTACAGCTGGGATTGTGATGTCCTGTTTGCATTTTATTAATGACCCCTCCCAACAGGGAGGTACAGCGAGTTTAACGAGAAACAGGCTCAGTTTCTGTATGTCCTACTTATCTGAAACAATATTTATTTCACTAATACTGCTCAGTTCACCCACTACACTACATACCCACCCAGTTCTGAATAATTTGTGTGCCTTCACCTCACTCAAGTTCAGCAATGCTGAATTGCTGCTTTGCCTGTTTCTTCTAGTGCTGCAGTGGGCAGATGAGCAGACAGTCTTTTTTGCATGAAAAATGTAATTGCTAACTAGATCATTGATCTAAGAAAGAGCACACTGCAGTGCGAGATAAGTAGCATCTGTTTCTGTCGACTCCCTCGGCTTTGCCCCCAAAATGTAGCTAGAAGATTTGGACGGATTTCTCAAGCATAACAACACAAAGCTCTCCCTTGTTGGGTTAAGATTGAGGCTAATGCAGTTGGAACTTTATGTTATGCTGTCTAGCGAGGTCAGAGCATATTAAATGGGTCATGGTGTTGGACAGACGCTGTGTGCTATGTAGGGCAGCGTGGGGGACAGGGGGCTCAAACAGGGCTGAGGTGTAAGGGAGGCACCCTGGGGGCACACTGGGCCTCCTGTAGATCCTGTTAGATGGAGATGATGATGATTGGGATGATGTGCGCTGCTGTGCTGTTTTTGGGAGCGTCCCCCCTTTGTTCTATTCCTATCCTCTTATAGGTTTTGGTTTCTGTAGCTCTCTCTCTCTTTTGTCACCCACTGTCTGCTTTCTTTCTGTCTTCTTCTGCTCTACTGACACACTAATATCAATTGGTGAGTCAAACAGCAGTGGGCGTATGCCTGGCTTGTTAATTTCACATTTTCTCACATTGATAGTGATATACCAGATTTTAAGCATATGATCAGACAGATGGGCCTCACACAGTCCAGCTTTGAAATCCCAAAGAATCTCAGTCAGTGATCGCAAGTAGGAGTTCATCCTGTTGCTCAAGGACACCCATACAGGTCACCTGGCTCCAATAAATGAAATTCTATTTGATCAAACTCTACTCTGTGTTAAATCTGTGACCTCTCAGTTATGGACTCTCCACCTAACTGTCAGACTTTACCGCTGCCATCTGCCGTGTTGTTCAAACAGCGTTTCCCCTAGTTACTGAGCTTTCACCCCTCCCGTCGTCTCCTGCCATCCCCAAAGGCCCTTTAATCCTGGCCCTGTTTCACCCCCTACCTCAACCACCCCTGGAGAACACCTGCATAAGTGTTTGGGAGAAACGGAGTGAAAAGTAGGGCAGCTCCTCAGTAGATTTGGGAGGACATTTTCATCAGCATGCGTCTAATTCATGCTGATGAAAATGAATTAGCATTTTCATTTAGCAGGCTAAATGAATTAGCCTGCTAATTTATTTAGCAGAGCCACTCATCCAGAGAGACCCTCAGATTTCTCCAGCAGTAAGTCAGCGCGGGTAGAAATCTTGAGTAGCAGCAGTAGTGGCGGTGGAAATGGGCTTATTACATTTCTAACAAAAAAATAGCCTGATGGCGTACTCGTTTTTGGGTTTGAGTGTGTGTAAAACATCTGTGTTGTGTTATTCGTGTTATCTGCGCTGCTCTTATGAATCAGGACTTATTGTGCCAAAAGCCATCTTGTTTTAATAAGAAAAAGCTTACGCCCCTCATTCCAGCTGTGTCATACAACTTTGGCTTGACATTTACTACTCCAGGTGCATGAGTGTAAATATGGAAGTTGCACCAATACGCCTTCCACTGCAGGCCTCAGCAGTGATCCATTAATGGCACCTTGAAGCAATACACGTACACCACTGTGTTCTGTGTTTGGCGACTAATGCTACAAAAGAGAATATTGAACATTTCAAAGTTGAGGCTGGGGAGAGTGCCTGAGGAGCTAGCTTAGTTCCAGTAAGCTGTCTGGTCGAACAGGCAGCTCTTTGTGTTTGTTGTTTGAAAACGAAGCAAGACTGGGTAATATGAGAAACCCACACACAAGCCTGCATTACACTTCCTCTTGAAGAAGGAGGATATTAGGCTCCTGTATGACAAACAGGTTTGACAAAAGGATAGCTTTTGTGTGAACCCGATTGTTTTGTCAAGAGATATTGCATGCACTCTGGAAGGAGCAGGATTGTGATTGGGCGCCGGGCTCCTCAGGCTATACGTCAGGCCAGTCAATACATATGCAGTAGCTCGCTCATCAGAGTCCTGGACAGAGCAGAGGTAGGACATGACAAAGTGTGCTTTTTTCTCCGCAGACAAAGAGTCCTGTGTTCAAGAAGGACAGATGCCAGAGAGGGGGAAAGAGTGGGATGAGGACAGAGGCTGAAATACCCCAGGCATGCTTGTAGAAAGAAGCATGGTATTCTCTGGTTACACACTATACATAAATAAGTATGTGATATGTATGTACAGTATAATTATAGGCACCATAATTACAAAACTACATTTTACTTTTATATACATGTACATACAAGACTAGAGTGTACAGCAATACAACAATATACCTGCTAAACATCAACGTGTTACCATGCTAGCACTGCTAGTATATTGTTTACCATGTTCACCATCATAGTTTATCATTTTAGCATGCTAACATTGGCTCCAAAGTACAGCTGAGGCTGACGTGGATGACGTTAGTTTTGCAGTTTCTGTGTTGCACATTATAGTGAAACCACATTCCAGTAATAAATGGAGATGTCAGAGATAATGCAACACATCCTTGCTCACTGTTTCACCCTCACAAAAACAAGTTTGACTAGTTGATTGAGTGTTAACGGTCACAATGCATTGCAACAGCATGTATATGGGAATGTGTAATTGGATGACTTGAGCTCAACAGGTTTGAAAGAGGAATAGTCCTCTTGAGTGACAATGTGTTTTTGTTTTATTATTATCTGTTATTCAGTGTGTACGTCGAGTCATACTTAATCACCCTATTGTTGGTAAACCCTGTTTCACCAGACAGTCATGAGTCGAGGAGTGTCAGCGTGTGTGGTGTGCATAGGTAAATTGTAAAGGTACTTAGCACTTATGCGATATGTAACCATTACATGGTGATGTGGGAATGCTAAGCAGGATTCAGCCCTAAGTCTGCCTGAGTTTGCTGTGATCTGTTTATTTGCTTAAAACTAGCTGTGTTACATTTGTTTAGGATTAGTGCAGCTTTGTACAGCCCATAGTGCTTTGTTGTACAACATTTTGTGTTAGGCTTGATCAGCTTACATCTCCTGTCATTACACTGGTGTAGGACTGTCATCAACTTGCAAGATTAATTGCAGTGTCATTTACACTCACAGTGTCACTACACAGTGAAACTATTGTTCTAAAAATGAATAAATAAATTCTGTCTTCACAGATTTCCTCAGTTTCCTCTTTATGTAAGGTACTAAGGTTTCCTGACATAGTTAAATTTGCTTACCTAAGCCATATTTATTCTGTTTCACTTCCTCAAGTCTACAGCAGACATCTATGCTCGACAGTGAACTATTAACACATCGACAGAAACCGACTGTAATGTTCAGCTTTTATCAGGAACATGGTGATTTACTGTAAAACAGTGTCTGGAAAAGGGATTTCCTAAGCCTTGTGGCCTTGTGTAACATTATCACTGACCTACATTAGATATACATGCTCCACTTCTTTCACACACATTAATAGTACACATTAACTGTTATCTGAATTTTGTCATCTGTGTAATCTGTGTGCTATACTGTAAAAAAACAGGATTAAATTCTCGCTCCTAAAACATAACAGATGTGCCGAATAATAGCATTACATACACACCCAGATGGTCCCACTGTGACAATAGCAGGAAAGCTGAGTAGAGTAGAGGACTCGCTATGCAGAATGACTGTATATGAAGAGCAAATTCAGAAATGTCCCAAAAAACAAACCTTAAATAAAATGTTTTATTACCCGGCTCTTAGTTGTTGTTTTTTTGGTCACCATTCCCAACATTTTACTCACCAGCTTCTTGTGATTCTGTGAGATAAAATACTGTATCATAACCAAGAGGAATAATTGTCAAAACTGGAAAATATGGTCCAATTTAAAACTGAATGCAGTTTTCATTTGTAATGCATACGATTGGAAATGAAGTTGTTTACCTTTTCCAGATGACTTGTTTTGCTATTTAGACACATTTCCATAGTAAAAGATCATCCCTGAAAATTCTCCATATCTAATACAGTATCTGTATCTGATCTTTGTTTCTCCTCATAGGACCGGAGTACTGAGGGCAGTTTCCTGAGCATCCTTGGGTCGATGCGTCGGGGTTCCTCAGAGAACAATCTGGACCTGGATCTGAGCGATGGAGGTCCTGGTCCTGCTGTGGGGTGCGAGGTCCAGCGTAGTCGTTCTTGCTTGGACAACCTCCAGCAGAAGATACTAAAAGTCACGGAGCAGCTGAAGATTGAGCAGACGGCCCAGGACGAGAACGTAGCCGAGTACCTGAAGCTGGTGAACAGTGCCGACAAGCTGCAAGTAGGGCGCATCAAGCAGGTGTTTGAAAAGAAGAACCAGAAGTCAGCTCAAAACATTGCCAAGATGCAAAAGAAGCTAGAGCAGTACCATCGAAAGATGAAAGACAGTGAAACCCACCACATCCCATCCCCTCAACCATCTACTGTCAAACACATTACCTTACCCAGGGAGTCTCCCAGAGAGCTGCTGAGGGATATGACTGGCAGTGGCCGACACCCGACCATGGACAAGATCAAGACCATCGGCCCAGGTGTTTCCCTCTCCCCTCCTTTCTTCTTCAGCAAGCCCAGAGAGTTCGCCAACCTTATCAGGAACAAGTTTGGCAGTGCTGACAACATCGCCCACCTCAAGACCACTCTGGATGCTTCCTCACCGCTCCCCACTGACAGTGCAGGAAAGGGGCTGAGTAGCAGCACCTCCATGGTGGGCAAGCCCAAGTATCCCAGTGATGATGAGAGCTCCTCGGGGAGCGCCTCCATTTCAGCAGACAGTAACGGGCAGCCAGCGGGGGGATTGTCGGCGGTGCAGGCGCAGGGCCAGGACCAACAGGCCAAGGGAGACAGCCAGAGCAAACTGGCTCTGTGCCTGGAGGAGGTGAGGGAGATCAAAGATGCCCAGAGCCAGCTGGAGGAGGATATAGAGGAAGTAAAGGCTCAGTTCAAGAAAGAGTATGGCATCATCAGCCAAACACTGCAGGAAGAGAGATACAGGTATGTTTATATTACTTAATATTTAATTTTCCTTCAAGCACCAGGTAGCACCAGCACCAGGCCTAATGTCTAATGCTATCTCTGTTCTCAGGTTCAGAACAGTAAAGAATAGTAAAAACACAAAATGTAAACAACCATAGCACCTAATGGAATTTGGAGACAAGTATTTACTAAATAGTAGATTCATCACATTAACATCAGCAGGACAGGAGTATACAGTACATTCAAACCTGCCTATAAAAGATCATTTTTAACAAATATTTCTGCATCTTTTACCAGGTACGAGCGTTTGGAAGACCAACTAAACGACCTGACAGAACTTCACCAAAACGAGATGACTAATCTAAAGCAGGAACTGGCCAGCATCGAGGAGAGGGTGGCCTACCAGGCTCATGAAAGGGCCAGTGACATACAGGTACGCCATAGTGTATCTATTATGTAGTGATGCTTGACAGAAATGGACACTGCAGACCATGTGGTGTTATCTGTGTGTCATTAGGGATGGGTATCAGCAGGCAGGTCAGATAGGAGTCAGTAAATTCAAATGTATTATTTTAGATTAAAGTAAAATTTCAGCACATGAAGTGCTGATGCTTGTCTGACATCCGTTGATAAGGCTATTGTCATTAGTCATAGTGATGAGGCTATTACCATGTAGAGATGAATGTATTAGTTGCACTCTAAAAAAGTCTGTTTTGTCATTTGACATTTGTCCTCTCTGTCCTCTTGTCCCTCTGCTGATGAGTCTTCAAGGGTAATTTGATTAATTGAGGATTAAAAGGTCAGCAAAATGCCCTTTAGCCATTTGGGAAACATTCAGGCCCTCAAAGTCTCTCTCCATCTTTCTTAGGAGGCTCTGGAGTCGTGTCAGACGCGAGTGTCCAAGCTGGAGCTCCAGCAGCAGCAGCAGCAGACGGTCCAGCTTGAGAGCTGTGATGCCCGGGTCCTGCTGGGAAAGAGCATCAACATCATGCTGGCCATCATCACCGTCATCCTGGTGTGTGTCTCCACTGCTGCCAAGTTTGCTGCTCCACTGATGAGGAGCCGGCACCAAGTGGTAGCTACCTTCCTGGGAGTTTGTTTTTTGACCATATTCTGGAAGAACTGGGACCGTTTACAGTATGCCATAGACAGGTTGCTGGTACCTGCCTGATAGTGAAAATAATACTGCAGAAACATGGATACTGTCTGTTGTCAGGTTAGGACTGTCTAAGGATTGGTTGTACAATCGTCACACACACAAGATCGCCATGCATTTACAGAGGTCATGGTTTTTCAGTCAAACTGAAATTAAATTTTTGTGATTTCTTTCTTGTTTAGAACTTGAATGTGTGTTGCTAACAATTTTCATTTAACCTTTAAAATAATATTTATATAACAGTACATTTGTTACTTCTCTAAGGATTGCTATGAAATCATCACAAGACATAAATAGTCAATTCAAGGATCAAGAAGGGTGGAGAGAAGTGCTCATGAAACTTATTCTTGATTATTCTGTCTCATTTTGCTTCAGCTTGACGTTAACATCTCTCCAACTAAAAAAAGAAAAAGCATGCACACACAAACAAAACCTCAAGCTTGATATCTTGTTGGCCACAGTTATGAAATGCTAACGTCACCCTAAGAGGATTAGTTGGACATTTTGGGATATACACTCATTTGTTTTCTACGAAAGTTAGATGAAAAGATTGATACTATTCATATTTGTACAGTAAGTATGAAGCTACTGCCAGCAGCCAGTTAGCTAAGCTTAGCATGAACACTGAAAACAGGGGGAAACAGCTAGCATGGCTCTGTCCAAAGATAACAAAATCCACCTATCAGCAACTCTAAAGCTCACTAGTTAACAGTCATCTAAACATCTTGTTTGTTTATCTTCACAAAAACCAAAGTGTAAAAATGACAAGTAATAGTCAGCCACATAACCCTCAAGGTATTGTTTTTACACTTTGGATTTTGGTTTGCAAGCTAGCTGTTTCCCCCGTTTTGAGTCTTTATGCTAAGCTAACCTAACTGGCTACTGGTTGCAGCTTTATATTTAGCATACAGACATGAGAGTGGTATCCATCTTCTAAACTAACTTGGCAAAAAAGATACTAAGCATATTTTCTTAAAATGTTGGAACTATTACTTTAAATGAAGAATCTACAGACTAAAACACAGAGGCAATAGACATCCTCTTTCTTTTTTATGTTTTTTTCTTTTCTTTATTCCTTATTGCCTTGTCTGCCCTCTGTGGTCAGTGTGGCTTTTAAAGGTTTTCTGTTTACTGTTGCTGATGTTTAAAGTGCAATATATTTGATTTCTACGAGCACTGTTTTTTAAATGTTTCTTTCAGGAGTGAACGTTTCACATCAATGTTTTACAGTGACAGGGTGCTGGTGCTGTGGGGGGAGGGGATTGAGTAAGTGTTATCTATGTTGGCATTAGAGATCCATAACCACTGAAGCCACTGGTGGGCTCTGAAAAGACCAGCTGTCTCCTCTCTCAAGGGCCAAAAATCAATCCCACTGCATTACAGTGCTGGTAGCATGGTAAACACCAGCTCTCCAGTGCAGACACACATGCGCACACGCCCAAACAACACAAAAACAAAGCATGTCACTTGCGTATGATGTTTGTCTTTTACTAATAATGTGATTAAGAGGCGATGGGTTATACTGTGAAACAATTTTTCCAAGGAAAAATGCAATTCCCTTTATTAAAGAAGCAACAAACCACCTTCAGTACTCCCCTGATGACAGAGGAGCATGTTACCGGCTCTAAGTGATTATCTATGAGCCAATTCTTTTGACTGATTAATGTGTTATATAATTTTTGTCTTACAAAATTTCCTTTGATGATCTCACAAGAAGCTATGGACGTTTGTCTGCCATAATAATATGTTTGTGTTAATGTTTGTTGTCGTCTTTCTGTTGCTCTACTGACTGTATCATATTTGTTTTGTTTTGACATATTTGAGGAAGTTTTACATGCAGAACTACACATCTGGTTTACATTCTCATTCATCTCTGGTGCACTATGTGATCAATCAGTTGTATTTTCATGCATTACGTGCCTTCAGCTGACACTTTCTGTTAAATTAAACAAGGCTTTTTAATCAACTTGTGGCTGATGTTTGGAATTGGAGTTGTTTGGTAATTTGTCATTTTTTACTCACACATTCCAGTATTGTGAAGTCTCAGTAGTGTAGACAACAGTCAGAAAATCAGATGAAAGGTTGTTAATTCACTGAAACTTCCTGAAAAGGTCTACATTCACAGAAGATATTAATTACATTCTTTATTTATAAAACTACAGATTTCTTAATTTTCCTTTTGGACATTTGCACCATAATAATAAACCCTTAGACAAAGCTTAATATGCATACAGTTTCTAATAAGTTACACTCTATTACATATGAATACCACACATATTTGCTGTTCTCTTACTACTAAATAATCTCTCCTTCACCACCACTAGAGGGTGTAGGTGCTGCGCTGTTGACACAACGGAGACCAGAAACACATATTGGAAGGCTGCAGCATCTTAAACAGCCTTCATGGGTTTTATGTTCTACATTCTGTCAAAACCAATGCCACCCCTTCACACAAACATTACAGTAAGACTACTGTAACATATATACTCCATAGAGACAACACTTTTCTGTGGCATAATATCACAAGTAGTGTGGAAGAGTAGCGCCCTCTGTTGTTGAAACAAATTAACATTGAAACTACAGTTTCTCTACAGATCTCTACAATGTTCTAAAGTGCAGGGCTCCATTACAGCATATTTCTGTATATTTCCATGAACATTAAATCTAGGTCATATTGTACTCCATGCTGTGAACAGGAATGCTTTCTGTAGACTGTAACTGTGACTGGTGTGGTTCCCATCAGGGTGGATTTTGGTACCCAGGATGCGGATGGTTAGAGAGAGATGGATTCATTCAATTACAGTCACTTTAATGATCCTTCAGCCAAGCTGGTACAACATGCAACAGCACAACTCCAACAATATAAATAATGACACACCATGTGAAATATCACCGTCAAACAACAGATAACATGTCACACATATTCAACAATACAACAGCATCAACAGTACTGCTGCATATCACTGCCAGGGAGCAATAGGGACACACAAACACACATATCTAGACAAAATTAAGCCTGTATGCGGTTAAACTCAGTGGCACTGCAATATGGGTCACCTGGCACAGCTGTGTGCACGGTTTAGTCTGCGTGACTGTGCCTGCATGCCTTAAAAGAGGAATAGGAATGGGGAAGATAGACAGATAGCTTAACTGGGGATCTGTGGCACTTACACAGTGTGTGTGTGTGTGTGTGTGTGTGTGTGTGTGTGTGTGTGTGTGTGTGTGTGTGTGTTTGTGTAGGTGGACGGGCTGTGTTTCGTGCCTTTGTGGAGCAACTAAAGGCCTCTGGGGAAGAAGAAATACTGGTGTGATGCAGAGATCCTGACTAACACACACATGGACACAGCCACCCACACACACACACACACACACACACACACACACACACACACACACACACACACACACACGCAGGTTTAAAAATGGGGAATATGAGCTATATTTGTATTCTGTATTATGTGATCTGAAAAGTGAGCGCTTCCCTTTGATGTGTGCTCCGGTCCTGTGTGTTTTTCACTGCGCTTTCTCTTGCGGCTCCTAGAGCTTGTCGGCCTATTCACTGGGCTCCATAATGAGCTGCTAATTATCCCAGGACCTCATCAAGTCTCTTTGGGCTTCGCAGCTAAGCCTCTTCCTCACACAGGTTGGCATGGTGACCGTAGGGGATGGGACCTGCATGGAGGAGGCCACCAAAAGGACAGCCGCAGCTTCACTCCTACTCTCTTCTGCTGAGGGGGAGTGAGAGGGACACATTTTGTTTCACTCCTCGGAAGACAAAGAAGAGAGTGAGGAGTGTGTGGATGAATTAGCTTTAAGCATGGCTGGTTTAAATTTGGGGAATTTTAGTTGCATGAGTGTGTTAATAAATACACATGTGTGTTGTTTGTGTGTTTCAGTCACTCTGAGTGCATGATCTCATATTCTGTGAAAGTTCTGACCTCTCTGGCAACCTCCGCACTGATTTAGACCCCTCTGCGGCACTGGGCCCTTCCCATTTCCTGGCTATGGTGTCATGAAAACAAGCCATGTTCTTTTTCTCTGCTTTTGCACTATAACATAAAAATGTACCCTGCATCTAGCAAAAAGCCACAGTCTCATACCTCAGCAGGCACAAGATCTGCAGCTGTGACGCTGCGGCGTCTGTGACCAGAATTAAAAACTCCAATGACGAATACATGGAAACAGCTGGTGAAAAATTCCAGATTTATTCAACATTCATCATCAAGGTCTTCATATAAATCACATATAAAATGCCCCAATTCAAAGGCACCTCCAATTTCCTTTAGTTGCTAGGCAACGATAGAGTGCCACAGTGATGCTTGGAGTTAAATGCTGGCAGCCCAATGGAGTATGGTGAATCACTGTCTTTTATAGCTTTGAGCGTCCATTACACGTCCAGCTGACAGTGACAATGATACACTGTCACCAGAGAGTAATTATATGGCCTGTTGATCCCTCGGGTGCATCCAAAAGCAAATTATGTTAGTCGGCCTTGTGATATTTGACCACTGCCACTAGACAAGCATTTGAACATTATAATCATTAGAACTGATTTGAGAGATTTAACAACATATGGTACTTTTGCTGTGTTGAACATTTGATTATTGGAAGAACAATGTTTTAATTTCTCTCTTTGTAGTCTATTCTATTTAAAGTCTGCATGCCTGATGTCTGCTATTGGTCTGTATGTGTCTGCGTTTAGGTCTCTTTTCTTTAAACCTGTATTCTACTCTTGATTAACCCACTATGGGGCCCACTGTTCCTCCTGCTCTCTGTGCATGTAATCCATAACCTCCAAAGTCCTATTAAAAGCACACTGCAGACAACGTTATATTTCCCTCGAGACCCAGTAAACAACAAGTAATATCTGTCCCTGGTTTGCTCACAATTTCATTTAGGACTATGCACCATGTACGGTAAATACAAATAAATGACATTTGGGACCCTGGGGCCCTGGGGCAGTTGCCAGCTCTACCCAGTTGGTAATTCAGCTTTGGTGATTGTTGATTGTCTGCTTTTTTATTTTTTTATTCTTACCATCATTCTGTCCAGGGACTGCAGATACAAATTTGCTTATTGATTTTATATATATATATAAATATAAAGAACAAACAAGAGTCTGCAGCCATGCTAGCTGCTCTGTGATGATGTACTTAGGAGGTGCTATGATGCTTTGAGCTAAATCCTAACATCAGCATGCTAACATTTGCTATTTGGTACTAAACACAAAGAACAGCTGAGGCTGATGGGAATGTCATTAGTTTTGCAGGTCTTTGCTCATAAACCAAAGTATTGGACACATTAAAAATGTGACCTGATGATGGTACTAGATGAAAAGTTAAGGGGTTGCCAAAGTTCTTTTCGATATCGATATCTGCCCCTAATTTCACAGCATTCTATCCAATTTCCACATTTCACTAAAAACCAAAAATGTCAACTTGGTGGTCAAAATATCAGAGTCAGTACGAGTGAGATACAAATTATTACAGCAATCACTCCAGTAGTTGTGGTAGTTCCTGGAGCCAAGGCTCAGACACATGAATTCCACACATAATCATATTCATGATGCACATTTTTGTGCAAATTTTTTTCAAACACTGCCATGAAACCATTAATTCCACTCAAGATTACATGA
This sequence comes from Sander vitreus, assembly GCF_031162955.1. Classification (NCBI taxonomy): domain Eukaryota; kingdom Metazoa; phylum Chordata; class Actinopteri; order Perciformes; family Percidae; genus Sander; species Sander vitreus. Next base: position 18,533,366 of record NC_135862.1, on the reverse strand, counting down.
ATAGAGGATGTTGAATGCAAAACCACAGCATTGCCAATAGAAAATGTTGGCCATTTGTGTGTTTGCATCTGTGTGTGTCAATTTGTGTTACATGATAATTACAGGCTCACATTCCTGAGGTCTATACTGTACATAGCTGTGGGTGCTTTGCGTATGACTTGTTGAATCTGGACAACAAAGACCACAGTATGAGTGGAGAGATTCCCTGCGTATGACTTCACACTCTGTGGGACAGCTCACTGTTATAGAAAAAACAACTCATCTCTAACACACCCTTACTACAGGGCAATCAGACATTGGCTCTTGCAAATACTACAAAAGGAAGCTATAGCATGGTGGGGATTGTCACAAAGTGTAGCTTCCAACAGCAACAATCGTCTTAGCATACACTGTAAACCCAGATTTAGTTGTAATTAAACTTCACAAAATGGTCACTAAATATTCTTTCATGTTTTGTTAAAAATCATATTCATTACTAAATCACATTAGTTGTTTGTAATATTCAGCTTAAGTATGCAGTGCACAGATCATATTAAGCAGAGATAACTAAGGATGTTAATTTTCTGTATGGGAAGGGCGGGGTCATTTGAACTGTTCTGCGCTCAGGTGATGCAAAGGCTCATGGGAGAAAATGTGTTCTGAATGGTTTCTGTCCTAGTTAAATTGTGTTTTAATAATGTTCTGTTAATGTTTTGGGTGTGCATTTATGTTATTTGGGTTTTAGTTTTGTATGGTTGATTTAGTGTTCATGTTTATCTATATTGATTGTTGCACCATGAGCGAGACCCAGGTGAGGACTGATAGCAGCTGGGCAGTGGTGGAGTGATAACAGACTGGCTAATAACTCGCTTTCTTAGGTGATATTTCTCACACCATATATTGAAAAGTAACAATGTCATATATGTATAATTACTTTTCCGTTCAATGAGACAAATATATTGAATCTTTTTCTAAAAATCATGCTGTTATTAAGAAAAAACAGTTTTTATATATGAATGAAGTATTTCTTTAGTATTTGTAAGTAGCCTAACATTTGTTATTTATGTTTCTTTGCATGTTTAAAGCTGTAGTGTGTAGTTTCTGTCTCCCCCATGAGGAAATCTAAGTAATGACAACACAACTTACAATGCATTCACATGATACAAGCCTTTCGTGATCGCGCACCACCCCCACCAAAGAGTTCTATACTCTTTGACCCCACCCCTCCCCTCCTCCACACAGTTGCTAGTAGCCAAGGAAGACGTAGGATTTAAAAAAAAAAAACATGATGGACTCTTTAGAAGAGGTAATTATCTTCAGTCGATTTTCTGCGTGCTAAAGTCGCAGGATGACACCAGTTTCTGAACATAGCCATATTGAGAAATACAGAGAGAGTTGCGTGGAGCTGAATTTCTTAATTAGCTTTGTATCAGCTCATTTGGTAATGGCTTGAATGTAACAGACATTCATTGACACTAACGGTCAAAAGTTTTAGAACACCCCAATTTTTCCAGGTTTTATTGAAATTCATGCAGTTCAATGTCTTATTGTACTCTGAAATGAAAGAATAGAACAAATGAACAATTTAAGTTAAAAAAGAAATCATGGAATCAATTTATAAACCAAAATGTATTCTACATTTTTGACTCATCAAAGTAGCCCCCTTTGGCAGATATAACAGGTGAACACACTTGTGGCATTCGTTCTACAATGGAAATCAAATATTCTTCAGAAAGTTCTTCCCAACTCTGTTGCAGAAGTTCCCATAAATGTGTGGCACTTGTAGGTTGCTTTGCTTTCACTTTTCTGTCCAGTTCATCCCAAACCAGCTCAATGGGGTTTAGGTCTGGTGAGTGTGCTGGCCACTCCATGTTTTTAAGCTTACCATCTTGTTCTTTTTTGCTAAGGTAGTTCTGGCATAGCTTGGACTTATGATTTGGGTCATTATCTTGCTGTAGGATGAACCCCTGACCAACTAGGCGCATACTAGAGGGTACTGCATGGCGCTGCAAAATGCTGTGGTAGCCGTTTTGGTTCAGGGTGCCTTTCGCTCTGTACAAATCACCGACCCTGGATCCAGCAAAACAGCCCCAGACCATCATGCGTCCTCCTCCATGTTTGACAGTTGATGTCACACACTGAGGAGCAATCCTTTCGCCTACTCGACGGCATACAAAAATCCTGCGTGATGAACCGAAGATTTCAAATTTTGATTCATCAGTCCACAGCACCTTCTTCCAGTCTTCAGTAGTCCATTGACCATGTTTCTTGGCCCTTTTTCTTATTCTGATGTCTTAGCAATGGCTTTCTTGCTGCAACTCGACCTACCAAAACCTGCAGCTCGAAGTCTTCTCTTTACAGTTGAAACTGAGACTTGCTTATTACGACCACTATTAAGCTGTGCTTGAAGCTGTTGTCCTGTGAGCCGCCTATCACGCAAGCTGTTGACTGTCAGAAACTTGTCTTCTGATTCTGTTGTGGCTTTGGGTCTGCCAGACCTCTTTCTGTCAGAGTTTCCCCCAGTTTCTAAGTGCCTTTTGATGGTAAAGAATATTGTACTCACGGACACCTTGACTTTCTTCGCAATTTCTCTGTAGGAAAGACCAACATTCTTAAGTGTTATGATGGTCTGTCTCTCTTCCATTGTTAATTGCCTTTTTTTATAGCAACACACTACTTTCTGCAGTACAATACTGTTCAAATAATGCTCACGAGAGTACGGTACCACAGTGTGTTCCAACAATACTTTTATACAAACAGAGGGGGTTGTAAGTAATCCAGACAAGTTGGAACACCTGTGGGAATTGGTAGCACCAACTTTCAAAGCTTGATCAACCTCCATTGCTGCAGAACAGCTTTACATTGTTAACCCATTTCTTGTTCCCTGAAAAAGGCCTTTTTGTAAAATTCTGAAATGTACATTATTTTTCAGTTTTGGGGAACCTTACTTTCTTTTTTAACCTCAGGCAGTTCACCACTTACCTTTGTACCATTTCAAGCTATTCATTGGACTTGAACTGCAAAAATTTCAATAAAAAACTAAACAAATTGGGGTGTTCTGAAACTTTAAAAGTTTTAAAAGTTACACACTAAAGTTACTAAACTAAAACTTATTTAAGACAACATGACTCCAAAAAAATTTATTTATGTTTACTAATGATTTTTAGAAATGACTACTAATGTAAACTTGATTTGTCTACTGCATCAACTTACCGCTCTGTGTTAACACAACTTGACCTGTTAAGTTTCACCTTTTGTAAAAACGTAGATGGTTTTAGGCAACGGGTTTCAACGCAAATTTCTATTTTAGTCAACTAATTTGGGATAACAGTGTACTTTCGCAAATAGCAAGCAGTTTGAAACAAACAGTGAGAATTGTTTTAGTCTTTGACCATGGTTTAATCTGGTATCTGCATTCCTTCTGTGGCTGTCTGCAACCAGGCTCCTGCCACACTTGAGTGACATATGGGTGTACTGAAGCCAGACAGCTCATTATTAACACCTTGTCAGCCAACTCTCTCCACAGCTCTCCTTTCCTTTAAGTGTGTGTGTGTGTGTGTGTGTGTGTGTGTGTGTGTGTGTGTGGCTGGTATTGTGTGTGTAAAGGAGACTGTGGGATGACTTCAGCCTCCTTGTCTGGGAATTATAGCTGCCTGAGGAAAGCTGTACAGAGCCACATAGAAGTGAAGGAAGTGCTTATAAGCGGACATCAATCTTTTTCAGTCTGGTACCTTTTATCCCTTGTTACTTGTTGTCTGTCCCTGAGACATCACTGTTTATCACTGGTATAAACAAATAAATGTAGAGACTCAGACTTTCTGCTTCTTTCTATTTCCGTTACTAACTTCTGTTTTCTTTTTTTCAAACATTTCCTCTTTCAGATGTCTGCAGGTTCCATATGAGAATGTGTGTGACTATATTGTTTGTGTGTACATCTGTGTGCACTTCCTGCTCTCTGACAGCGCTGTGATAGGTATATCCTCCTACTGGGCCAGCCAACGGTTAAGCCTGGCCCTCCTTTCCTCTCTCTCTCTCTCTCTCTCTCTCTCTCTCTCTCTCTCTCTCTCTCTCTCTCTCTCTCTCTCTCTCTCTCTCTCTCTCTCTCTCACACACATCATATTTTTGGCTCCTTATGTACTGAACAGAAGTTGCAAGATGTGATGGCAGCTGAAGAGAGAGACAGAGAGGTGAGAGACAGACAGAGACCGAAAGATATGTGGGTGAAGAGTATTGTTAAAAATGGAGGTGAGTGTGTGTGTGTTTCAGATGCTGTTTATAGTATAAGAGGCACTTTCCATTAGCAGTAAACAGAGATAGAAAGAGAGTCAGCAAGGGGAGGAAATGAACAATGGAGGGGAAATGATCAGTTATCTGCAGTGGCTGTCAGCCTCCACTGGAACAGCCTGTCTGGACCTCATTATAGGTCAATTCATTTGGCTTAGGGGCCAAGGCCGAACGTACATGAGTGTTTGAGGAAGCGTGTGCGTGCAGTATGTGCAGTAAAGCACAGATAAATGGTAAGAATGCAAAGAAATAGTTTGCATATGTTTTGGTGCTGTGATCCTCTGAGCTCCTTTTGGAAACCTGTTGGTTTGTTGTCATATATTCAAATCCTCGACATTGTTTATTAGGAAGAAGTTGAAAGAAGAGTCCAAAAATAGTTAACAGAGGGTAAACCAGGCAGTGGAAGAGAGAGAGAGAGAGAGAGAGAGAGAGAGAGAGAGAGAGAGAGAGCGAGAGAGAGAGAGAGAGAGAGAGAGAGAGCGAGAGACAGACTGTGTGTGTGTGTGTGTGTGTGTGTGTGTGTGTGTGTGTGTGTGTGTGTGTGTGTGTGTGTGAGAGAGAGAGAGAGAGAGAGAGAGAGAGAGAGAGAGAGAGAGAGAGAGAGAGAGAGAGAGAGAGAGAGAGAGAGAGAGATCTGCGCAGGGAGACGGAGCTTCGCGTCTGGAAAACAGCATCTTTCCCTCCACTCTGCTCCTCCCCTCTTCCCTCTCGGCATCTCTCCCACGCTCCAAAGCTCAGCCTTCAGCTCCCCGGATCCTCCCAAATTCTCCCGAGGTATAGTTTGTGTGCACTGGATTGTATGTGTGTATATGTGCCTTGAAGCCTGCACATGTGTGTGTGTGTGTGTGTGTGTGTGTGTGTGTGTGTGTGTGTGTGTGCGAGTACTCAACGCTGTGCTCAGTACTTTCCGTGTTTCTCTCACTCTCAAACGTCCCTGCAGCTGAGCTGAGGTGGGCGTGTGGAGCCTCTGACCCTCTCTCGCCCACTCTCTTTCTCTGTCTCTCCCTCTTTGCTGCAGCTACAGGGGGCTATGGATGGACTGCGTTTACCTCCACTCATCGAGGAGGCTTTGGACTCTACAGGTCTGTGCAGCTGTTTTGTCAGTGTGTGTGTGTTTGTTTATCCGTGATTCTGTGCAGTTGGCTATTTTTAGCCCTGCACTACAGATCAGATATGATCAGCAAGAAAAGGCAGAGAGGTTGATGTTTGTCTGTGCTGAGAAAGAGTGTTTACTCCTGAAGTGAGGGATGGGGTGGTGAACTGAGGAAGTTCTGGAAGGAGCTGGAGAGAGGTGGTCAGGTGGTAGGTGGAGGGGAGATTATTGTGGGAGCCTGTCTTTATTAGGAGCTGTGGTCGAGCTGACAGACTGACTGACGAGTGGGCATTACTGTCAGCTATGGCTTCTGTGGACATTTGATGGAGGCGACACGCTGCCAGGTATAGTAATAATAGATTGCTGGCAACCAGAGGCAAGAAATGATGTAGCTAGTCTTTAGTCCGACTGCATGTTATTCTAAGTCTGGTTGAGAATTGATTCAATGTTGAGTCATGCATTGTTGGATGTTTTTATAGTTCAGCTTATTTTTTTATACTTTATGCTCAAATTGTTTTCAACTCCAAAATTAGTTATTGTGGTGGACTCGCTTCGCATGTATGACAGCTGCTGTTAGGCTTGTTTGGTAACTTCATACCACTGACTGTTGCTGTATGACATTTGGCACAATGTATCTTCACAGAATCAGTACTGCATATAATTGTGTTCAGGGAAGAATGTGTGGAATGTTTCTTGTGTTTGTGTGTCCCAACAAGGACAAAGAGTGTGTTTTCTTCATGTTTTGAATGGGTCTGTAGACAGAGCAGCTCTGTGTGGGATACTGCCAGGAGGATGTTTATTGGTGTGGAGGGGCTCAGAGAGAAGCACAGGTCAGCAGCCCTTTGACCAGTGGCCAGGTTGCCAGAATCTGGCTTCCTTTTCCTGTGTAGTACTGTCCTGAAATTGAACTTTCGATAACAAGCATTTGGCGGATTATCTCTTAATGCCTGCTCTTCAGTCAGATGTAGACTTATTAAACCACTTTGTTCTAAGTGTTCAGTGAGTCATTTTCTTTAATGCAACTATTATGCTGGGGCCTGTGTATTGACCATAATGTCCCTCACAAGATTGTTCCTGTTATCTTAACTCTAGAGACCTCTTGCCTTTCATAACAGTCTGAGGTCTGCTTTTAAAGCTGGAAATTCATAATAAGGATAGACATACAGCAAACAAAAAGTGGATTGAGCAAACGCTAGTGTCTTTTTGTATTACATAAAATAATAAATGGATTAAAGTGCATTCATTCTGTCATGGCCGAGGTCAATACTAGCTAGATTTCAGTCTGGGTTCTTTGAAAAACGTGACTTTGTTCTAAACTGTAGTTGAATTCTAGGCTTTATTTTCAATGCTTTTTCATTCCTGCTGGAAATTAATTCTGCACTGCACTAAATTAAATGCTTCTAAAATCACTTGACACATCTACCAACAGGAAATACAGATGCTCTAACACAAACACACACTACCACTGATCTTTTACATTTGCGAGTTGTCTGTGTATCTTCCATATTGTTCCTCCCACTTGCACGAGTCGCCAACCATATCTCTCTCCATCCTTCTCTCTGTTTTCCCACTCAATATCTCTTCCCCCTCTTTCAATCGCAATGCTCGGCTCTCTTCTGCGCCCACATACGCTCGAAACACACACACACACACACACACACACACACACACACACACACACACACACACACACACACAAACCTTTGCACCTGCCAGTGCCTCAACCCACACAACATTTCTCTCCTGTCCTCTCCTGCTTTTCCCTGCACTCCTCTCCAGTGTACTCTCTGGAACTAACAGCAAAGTTGCTGCCTTAGATAAACTTTGTAGATCTGGGAGGTGCAGGGACCTCTGAGAAAAACAACAATGTGAGATTCTCACATCAGTGTTTAATACGGCTAGTCAAATGAAAACAAATCTTACATGTTTTTCTACCCTCAGGCATCCCAGCTTCTTCTCCCTGCACCACCCTATCCCCATTTCCCCCTCATCAGATTTAACAGGCTTTCAAGGCACTCTGCAGGTCCCTGACCTCTTGGTCACATCTCTTGGTTGCATAATGGAAAACTTTTGGTCCATGAACTCATGCAGTTCCTTCCCGCAGCTTATTCTATGGATTTAAAAAAAACTTTACTTCTCCCTCGCAGAAATGCTCGGCACTTTCAACCTATCATTAGAGGGCCCTCTCCCTCTGGTTCATTATCCTTTTTGTATTTGGCAGCTACATTTATGAGCTGTGGTACCCCTCTTTCCTCTGTGATTAAGTGATGTAAAACCTTCCTAAGGGATTGCTCTCAGGTGGGAGGTACTGATTTGTGATCAAATGGATTGTTACCGCATCACTTGTTTTCATGCTTTGTACTGTCACTATTCATAACCCCTAATGGAATAGCTACACAACAAGCACATGTACACCCACACACTGCACCACCACACAACCACACATATTCCCATAAAAATCATATTACCTGAATCAATCCCCTACAGTAGGTACACATTGACACAGCTTTTGTTCACACTTATCTAATGAGGCCAAATTATATCTCATTCTATCAATGCATCTCTATTCCGTTGACCCACTTTCTCTTATTTCCCTTTGAAAGTGCAAACATGAATTTAAATAACAGAACGGCTCATTAAGTCAGCCCAACTCTTTGGTGCTTGTGATTCCTGTCTTTTCTTGTTGTTTCCTGCTACTGTTGTTCCTCTATCTCCCTGGAGTTTTCAGGCTCCAAGTACAGAGAGAGAAAGAGACATTAACCTCATGACCCCTGTAGCTCGCTCCTCATCTCAAACTGTTGAGTCTAACGCAGCTTGAAGTCAGAAAATCTCATATGATGGTGACTTCACTCTGTGGGCAACTTGATTATTGCAATGCTCTATATTATGTCATTAGTAAGGGAACAGCCAGAGACTGCAGCACATTCAAAACGCTGCCGCCAGGCTTTTAACTCGCACTAAGAGGAGTGACCATATCACACCAATCCTTGCTGCCCTTCACTGGTTACCAGTGAGTTTTAGAATTGATGTTACTACTTTTGTTAGTACTACTGTTTTTAAAGCCCTGAACTGCCTGGCTCCTATCTGTGATTTGCTAACTCCCTTCGAGCCAAACCGATGCCTGAGATCCCCCGGCAGGGCTCTACTAAGGGTTCCAAAATCTTGTCTTGTTACTGAAGGTGACCAGGCCTTTGCTGTTCGGGCCCCTCAGTTGTGGAACTCCATGCCTGAAGATCTCAGACAGGCAAGCTCTGTGGCTTCTTTCAAATCTCTTCTAAAGACTCACTTTTTGCTAATTTTGTTGTATTATTTCTTGTTGAATCTTAATTTTATTGCATTTATATTTTAATTATGGATCTTGTTTTTAATTATTGTTTTTACTGTACAGCACTTTGTAACTTGGTTTTGAAAAGTGCTATACAAATAAAGTTATTATTATGAAGGGACACCTGATAAGATCACTCTGTGGGGAAAAGCAAAAAGTAGATGGAAATATTTCCATGCTAAACCAAGAGTGGACAAAACAAGCTTTATTACCACGGTGATTTTCCATATGGTGAAGCCCTGGTGTGCCGAGGTCACCATGGAGATGAACTAGTGCATGGCTTTACCTGACTCTTTCTAGTTGTGAGTAGCTTGTGTGCCTTCAGGCCATCATAACGCCTCCTTTCTTGCATCTCTCTTATTGTCTTCTCCTTACCCTTTCACACAGCCTCTCCGTCTTTTTTCAAATTCAAATATACACACACACATACTGTATGTCTTATATAAACATTCTGTGCATATGCAGCTTAAACATACAGTTATATTTAGGCTCATCAGAAGTGGGCCTAAAGGAGATCTACACAATGAAGCCTGCTTGTCCCCATAGTGTATATACATACAGGTACAAGTACATAATCATGCATACATCCATACAGAAAATACAAATACAAAAATGCTACACACACACACACACACACACATACACACACACACACACACACACACACACACACACACACACACACACACACACACACACACACACACACACACACACACACACACAGCCTTCTTCATTTGATAGGGAATAGAGTAGACCCATTTGCTACATAGAGAAGTTCTCTTGATTTGTACCACATTTAAAGCATATACTGTAGCACCTGATTTCATAAAGCAGAATGAAAAACGAACATCAAGATAGTAAAAAACGTGTTAAGGTAAAACGACAGATATATCTTGTACAGTATATTGCTACCTACTCTATAACACTGTAAGATTGAACTTATACATATATTAAACATATTTAATATGCATACTGTAACTATGAGTCTAACTGCAGACTCACATTGAGTATTTTATGGAGAAAATAAAAGCAGCTCTGTCCCACATCCTCTTGCATGCCTCTGTTTGCTAAAATTCTCATTGTGCTCCTCAATTTTGCAAAGTGCATATTACATTACGCTCCTCACTCAATCACTGAACACCAAATCAGAAGAAAAACAAAGGGCTTGTGTTGCCACATTAGAGTAATGTATAAATTTAATCTCAGCTCTTTCAAATTCTGACAAAGAACACTCAGCCTTGCTTGTTGTCTCCTTTCTAAAGTGGAACCATGTTTGCAGTGACATACTCAATGTGTTTTGCTGCAATGTGATTAGGAAGGAATGTGCAATGGCTAGATAAAGCCATCCTCCCCCTGGAGCTGTAACACTGCTCCTGAGATGACTCTCCTGCCCGTCCTTGCTCTAGTATGCAAGCAGCATCCTTGTCTAATGCAATCCCTGCATGACTAAAGCCCAGCGCTGTGCCAACGAATGCGGTGGAGTGATCACAGGTATCACTGCAGCTGATTCGGCTCCTTGACATTCACGCACAAGGTGAGGTGATAACGTTTTCTTAAGAACTGAAATAATGAACAAGCTGTTGGGAATAGCTAAGAAGGCAGATGGTATGGGAACACTGGACGGATAGTAGGGATGGCTCTGTAAGGAGGTTTCATAGAGTTGATGGGTACAGAATAATATGTTGAGGGGTACCACAAGGTTAAGGCTAATTTGTTTGCAAGGATGCCGTAAAAGGAAGTTAAAGACAGTTGAGAAGGGCTTTCTTGCCCATCATATTAACGGATGTCCTAAACAATTTCTCAATGCCCAGCAGCAGTACAAAACGTGTATAAAAAGTTTGTACATTACTTCCTAATTCTTGCCATGTTTTCCCTGGAATCTGTATCACAGTTTGTTTCTGATCAGCTGTAGTTTGAGCCCATTGGAGGACAGTCTGAAGGCTACAAAACCTGAAACACAGCATAAATTGCTTGAGCCAAGCTTTCTCAGCTATCACACCCTGAGCTCCACATCCTGAAGCATTCGGATGTGAATGATATTCAGTGGGGAGCTTTTTGTCTCTTGATGGCCTTTAGCTGCCGCTGGCAGTACAAGCAGCTCTAGACTCTCCCTGCCACATGGCTCCAGCTCTCTTCTTTATGACTAACTCATTACACCAGCATCAAAGTTTAATGACAAAATAGCCCAGTGCTCATAAAACCTCTCACATGCCTCTCAGGGGCTGCATTGTTTAAATTAACATTATTATGAGACAGGAAGGGTGTAGCCTTCTGCTAATGTCATACAGATATGATAAAAAATATATGTTGTAAGTGCTTGGTTGTGTTGGAAATAGTTACTTCTAGTGAGGGGAACAAGGCAGAGAAATTACCACAAGAGATGGAAGCATCCCCTGAGCCATGATCCCACCAGTAGCATCACTCCTAATTAGATAGATCTTTAGTTAATGCTTTACTGTGTCCCCTGCTGCACCTTTTTCTCTTCACATGGCTCTATTCCCGTCTCTCAGAAAACTCCATTCCCCTCTCCCATCCTTAAGCTGCTTTCTGAGTACAAACAGCAATTTTGAGGCACTCAGAGACCATTTACACACGAATGTGTTATGCTACATATCAATTTATTTCTGAGATTGGGCTTGACCCTGGATGGCATGTCATTGAGAAATAAGAGAGAAATGATGGCAGGCCACACAGGCCAGTGTGTGATGTAAGCAGAATTTCCAGGGATGAGACACTAACTGAGGCACAAGTGAGTTTTTTAACCTATAACTGCACCTGAGAACAAACTAACACTGAAAAAATAATCTCCATTTAGATCTGGCCTTTCCTGCCTGGCAGCAAATCTCATCTGACTAATGGGAACAGACTTACCCGCTGAGTCAAATGGGAATTTACCGTCATGTTGTTGTGGTGTAAATGATGCGTTCCCTTCTAGTCTGACCTGCTCTGCATTCGTCTTCACAGCTCTAACAAGCAACAGCTGTTGTAATGTCTAATCAGGTTTAGGCCTACATCATATACAATGTCTCATTGGGCTTTACAGGCCCACATTAACAACAGCTCAGTCCAGGCTGTCTACAAGGAGAAAGAAAACCAACACAAAAAAACAAAAGAAAAAGGCAGACAATGTAATGTGACACATTACAGTGTAATACAAGAGAGGGATGTGTGTTTGTCACATCATACAGTATGAGTGGTAGCTTGTGTTATTATGAACTTGGAGGTGCATTGCTGAGTGGTGAGTCATAGTGATTGCTTCAGCATACAGTCCCCCCCCTCCTCCCTCCTTCTCTTTCAGCATTGTGTCAGCTAACTCACTCCACCTATTGGTCAGAAATGTAAATTCAATGTGCAAATAGAGGAAAGAAAAACATACCTGTCTTACAGTAAAATTTTAATCAGTTGTCATCAACATGTGTTATGGATTAAGCATCAACACTTTGATACACTAAACAGTATGACATATTTAGGCATATGATCTGATGCATTTTGAATCACGTGAATGGATTTATTGTTTCCTTTCTATCAAAATCTCAGCTCGAATCTCATAAGAGGGGTTGCCAGTAATTTTGTATATTTAAATTAGTGTGTTAAATTAAGGTACATGAGTGTAATAGAGGTTGGAGTACAAAAGTCTCAAATGCCCATTTAATCACAAGATGGTGCTGTTGATTCAAAAGAAAACACAATCTGTGCTGTGTTAATGACAGAGAGGTAATTGTCACCTGTACATATCTCTTCCTGTCTCCCTCTCTCCCTGCCAGGCATCCCTTTCTAATATCGCTGTCATCTTTTCATCAGATGACCCGTGCGATCTGAAAGCAGAGTGCAGCCCCACCATGGACAACGAGATAACAGCGAAGGAGAGAGGCGTTCTGGAGGAGGACAACGAGAAAGAGGAGATGGACCAGGAGAGAGCTCAGGAGGAGGAGGGGGAAGAGAAGAAGCTGAAGGAGGAGGAAGGTGAAGGGGAGGAGAAGAGGAAGCCGGAGCAGGAGCCGCTGACAGAGGAGCAGGAGCTGGAGGAGCTGAGGGCCCAGGTGCTGCAGCTGCTGCTGGAGCTGGACGATGCCAGAGAGACCTCCAACAAACACCAGGAGAGCTTCCATGAGCTGCAAGGTGAGACCTCCAGCCTTGGATATGACTGTCAACACTAAGACTAGAAGTATTTTTGGAATATCCTGGAAATCCCTGAAGCTCTTGTAGTGTACTACATAAAACATGTAGCGCAATTAGCTACAACTGGAATCTCTTTTAAAAAGGGAATTTGAGAAGATATGTAAAAATCGAATAAACACAAGATAAATTTGAAGCGAGCCACTGTAAACTGTTACACGTGCATAAATATGGCGGGTACATCAGTCGCAGGTTGAACAAAAAGTGGATACACCATGCTATGCAGGGGCCAGTTTCAACAATTTGCAACATGAGATAATTTTCTCTCCCTTCAACGTTGACACAATTTACCATTCAAAACAAATGCTATTTACAACCCAGGTAAGAGCATGCGAACACATGACTCGTAAAAGTATCTGCAATTTGCATTCGACAATAATGAAACGTGACGCTGCCACCATTTTTGATCTGAGTGTTCTAATATCTTTAGTGAAATGGGCTGCATTTCACTATAACTGATCACCATCATTCATGCATTTGCGTTTCTTGAGTCCAGGTGTCTCCAATCTCTACAATGGAGGTGGTGAGTAAAATGTTATCTGAACCAATAAACAAAGTGGACAAAACATGATAATATAAGATCCAGATTCAATTGTCCCTAAATCTAAAACCTAAACGTGAATTACCAATAAGCAAAACAAGAAATTATTTGCAATTAAAAACTAACATTTATCACACTTCTGCCATCTGGAGTCTTCCCTCTATATGAATCAACTTAATTTATGTCGTAAGTATGTTATGATTATGGATTCAATCTTAACTATTATTGTAATGAAATAAAACAATGCACTTTGCATCTTAGTGATTGTTTACATTTTCTCAATTCTTTATACCCAAATACAGAAGAAAACTCTGTGTCCTCCGCCTGGACAGCTTAACTTTCCACCCAAGACATCTCCTGTTCATCACAATCTAGTTGAACATGTAGAAGCATAAATGTTTATATGCAGTCACTGACGCAGTCATTTCCTCAAGGCACTAAATGGGGCATCACGTCATACCTTAGAAATGATGAGCTTAACGTTCAGGGACACTAGCAGTGAGTAAGGCCTTGGGTATGGGGGGGCTACAGTGAGCTCAGAGTGTGTGTGTGTGTGTGTGTGTATTTGTAAGTGTGTGTGTATGTGACTGTGTCTCATACTAAAAGTCATGGTGTGGTGAGCTCAGTTGTTTGTTTGGCAGCGGGAGAGGCATTCCTCGGACAACTGCGTGCATGCTGAGGGAAGCTTCCAGACTGGGTGTCCTAGACCACAACGAGAAATCACTATTGGTCAACTCCCACTGGGAACAGTCAGCTGTTCAGACTGCTGACAGCTGTTGGGGGGAGGGGTGGAACTGTGAAGGTGGTGGGGGTCCTGAGTGTACATGGTCAGAGAATGGCGAAAGGTGAGGTACAGGTAAATATCAAGGGTCTATAGATGATTATTTATACAAACTGCCAATCACAGCTTGTATCATGAAAACAGGGGTAGATTTCATGCCAGCAGAAGAAAAATCTGAAGCACAATGTTGCTGATTAAAAATGACAATTGTTGATAGTGAGACTGTACGGCCGTAGCAGTACATCTGTGAGGAGGTACTGTCACAACGACAATGATCACAATGACAATGCTAACATGCTCATGTTAGGCAGGTATAATGTTCACAATGTTCATGTTAGCAATTCATATTTGCTTATTAGCACTAAACACAGTACAGCTGGGTCTGATGGGAATGCCATCAGTTTTAAATATATATACAGTATATATATATATATATATATATATATATATATATATATATATACTAGGAAGGGTAAATACAAGGGTAAATAAGAAAATGTTTTTAATTAAATTGATTTAAGAATATACAGGCTTAACTGACCTCCCTCTGTATTTAACTAGCAGCTGTTGTTGTATTATAACCATTAGTGAATCCGCCCGGAGTATGCTAGTACTTAAGGAAGAGAAGACTGTTTGATAAAATGGATATTAGTAAAATGCATATACTAACAAATCGTATAGTAATACTGACGGTTCGGCTAACATTGTATTTAACACAAAGACCTGCTTGTGTTATTCAGTCATGCCTCAAGGTTGAAGCTTATCAAGTTGTCATCTTTCTACTGGCCTGCTGAACTGACATTTTCCTCTTATCTCTCTCCCCACACCCCCCTCTCCAACACTTCTCTCCTCACTTCACCTCTCCACCAGGTCTGCTGGAGGATGAGCGTCTGGCAAGTGCCCATCAGGCTGAAGCCTTCACACGCCAGATCCAGAATCTTCAAGGTATCAACCTAATAAAACGCTCAGCAGAAGTTCTGTTCTTTAATAAACCCAGACAATAACTATGATTATTCCACAGACACAGGAAGAATAATCAAAAATCAAAATCAGATATTGCATATTACATTTCTCTTGTTTGTCAATAGCTCAATGCCAATTTTACTCTTTAAGCTTCCAGTGAGAACAATTTGTTAGCATTAATCAATAGGACCTCCATCTTGTATGTCACTGTATGGATTTCTATTGTGCCGCTAGTTCCATAATGAATAGTCTCAGACAGAAAGTGCTACTTAAGTATATTGGGATGTGATTGACTGGAACACGTTAAATGCTTGCAATCATTTGGCTTATTAATTTGGGGGCATTGTCTTTTTTGTGACATTTTTTAAGAAATTATTCACACAGAAACACAATTATTCTTCAAAAAGCCTGAATGAGATTTGTGCTTAATCATGAGGGGTCAATAAAACACACCTCAGAACCAACTCATCCGAAAAAAATCCAGGATAAGGGCTCTGAGTAAAGGAAAGGAAAAAAATAAATGAAGAAAAGAAAAAAGATAGAAAGGAAACCCAAACTGTACAATAAAAGAGACAAAGAAAAATGGAAAAAGGAGGAGCAGGATATTGTTTTTAAAGCTGTTGGAGGAATGCAAAACTATTTCATGACGCATCTGCAAGAATTATATCTGAACATTTGAGTTCTACTTTTTGAGTTAATTCTAGTTTCATTGCCATTACCTTTTATTGCTCTCTTGTTTTGTGAGAGGTGGAGATGATTTTCCTCTCTTGAAAATACTAAACTAATA
The DNA here is from genome assembly GCF_031162955.1 of Sander vitreus. Taxonomy (NCBI): domain Eukaryota; kingdom Metazoa; phylum Chordata; class Actinopteri; order Perciformes; family Percidae; genus Sander; species Sander vitreus. Next base: position 18,517,434 of record NC_135862.1, on the reverse strand, counting down.
ATCTGAATCTGACCCTGAGAAAAAGTTATGTTACCATAAGTTACATCAGCTTCTCTCTCAAACAGTAACCACGCATACAACACACGCACTCGCGCGCGCGCGCGCGCACACACACACACACACACACACACACACACACCTGTGTGCATGCATATACACCTAGTGATGCAGTCTCACCTACACATCTCCTCCTCCTCTCCCCCCAGCCCAGCTGCGTTCTGTGCAGGAGGAAATGGACAGCCTGGAGGAGGAGAAGGAAAGCGAGCTGGCCGAGGCCCAGGAGGAGCTGCGCGTTGCTCAGGAGGAGGTGATCTTGCTTCAACAGGCGGCAGAGGAGGCGGCAGCAGAGAGGGAGAACGACATTGCCTCGCTGCAGGAGGAGCTGTGTCGCCGGCGGGCTGAGCTGCAGCGCCTCAGCGAGGAGACCCAGGAGTACGAGCTGGAGATCACCACGCTGAGAGCTGAGATCAGCATGAAGAGTCAGCGCAGAGAGGCCGAGAGGAAAGAGGGTGAGGGACGAGGAGCATGGAGAAGAGAGATCAGTGTAGTAATAGAAGAGAAAAAAACAGAAGACGACAGATATACAGTAGATGGATGCCAGGGAGGAAGGATGAAAGACAGAGGCTGGAGGTAGTTTCGGTAGTTGGCACACTTACCTCCTCTTCCCTTACAACATTGTTTTACTTACAGTACATCAAAGTCAAAATACAATAAGTATTGGTTTTGCACCTCATCTTTACATCTTGTGTAAACAGCCATCTGTGAGAGGACTATCTCCATGTGCTCTATGGAATTTATCCAGCTTACTACTTGCACAAATAGTCCATGATCAGTCTTTGTGACTGATATTATGAAAACAAAGCACAATGTTATGGATGTTCTTATTCCATGCTCACATCATGTTAGCATCCTGCAGTCAAGCTCATAAATCATTTGTGGGTTTAATAAACATTACAAATTACAAATGTGATCGCTGAGGGGAGTGGCGTGTATGTTTGTGTGTGTGTGTGCAGATGTGTGTGTGCACTTAGGATACCAGGGACATGAAGTCATGAGGGGGAGGGACACACTTGATATCATCGCTGGGTTTTGCAGCTGAGCCACAGTAGGGACTCAAGGAGGGGAGTTCATATCATATCATTGTTGGGCTGTTTCATGAAAACATCACCCACAATTTACTTCTTATGCCAGTATAATCTAACTCACAGTGGCATTCATTTTAAAGGAATAGTTTGACATTTTAGGAAACACGCTTATATGCTTTCTTGCTGGCACAATGTGGTTTGACGGAGTATTAGGTTGGCCAAGACCAGTAACTTCCTGGAGTCTCTGCTAGTTACCTGGCAACCGGTCCCAGCCAAGAAATACTCCAGCACATGACCCTCCATAAAACAGCAAATTGTAATTTTTACACTTCATTTTTATACAGATTAAATGAACAAGATATAATAGTAAATAAGTGAGCTTTAGAGATGCTGGTAATCAGATTTTATTACGATTAGACGGAGTCATGCTAGCTGTTACCCCCTGTTTCCAGTCTTTATGGTAAGCTAAGCTAACAAGCTGCTGGTGGTAGCTTCATATTGACGTGGAAGTGATATCATGTGAAAATGTGTGTGTGTGTGTGTGTGTGTGTGTGTGTGTGTGTGTGTGTGTGTGTGTGTGTGTGGGTGTGTGTAATGATTGGGTCATGTGTAAATGTGCGGATGTTACGGGAAGCATCTGCATACAGGGGGATGTATGACTGCTGCAGTACTATTTATTGTTTATTTTAATTTATTATTTTATAACATAACATGAATGAATTGCCCCCTTGGGGACTAATAAAGTTATCTGAATCTGAATATCAAGCTTCTCATCTAACTCTGGGAAAGAAAGCACACACACATATTTCCTAAAACTACTCCTGTAAATATATTCTAGGTTGTAATGATGTTAAAGCCTTAATCGGGGACATTAAAAATGAGCTCAACTGACTGCTTCATCTTACTGTAATACCTTCATCTCTGACCTTCCGTGTTCTGTCAGGTGACGTGGATCTGCTGAAGGAAGAGTGCCGTGTGCTGAAGGAGGAGTGTCAGACCCTGAAAGAGGACAACAGACGTCTCTCTGAGAGGCTGCAGCTGCTGCAGAGACAGAGGACATGGTGAGAGGTCAATGACTGCTCACTCATCAGCTGTGCTTACTGGATCAGCTGGAGGGGATACCCTCTGGAATACTACCCCTCGTCACAGCCATTCCTGTCATGGCTCATTTACAAAAAACTGGCCACCTGTTTAAGCACTTTAGTGAAGCTGTAACATGTGGGATTACACTTAAGTGCCCAAACCATTAGTTTATTAATTGATAGGTAGATTGACAGAAAATTTATCGACAACAGTTTTGAGGTTGAAAATGAATTATTGATCTTCAAAACAGTCTCCCTACACGATCTATTTAGTAGCTGTTATGACATTTTTGAACGCATCCCCTGATCTTCCTCGGCAGACAGGAATTGGCTATACTCCATCTGCTGAGGAAGATCTCGATACATTGAAAGTTAAAGCTAACTTTATTAATAGCACTATTCAAAACAGAAGTTACAGTGCTTTACAGGAAGAAGAAAAGGGGGGTTAGAAGAGACAGAGAAGACAATATATAGAATACGGAGTTTCAAAGAAATAGTTATAAATTAAGAAAAAGGTTTTGAGTCTCTGAGACTTTGCGGTAGGCTGTTTTAGAGCATAAGCATGATCACCAGAACAGCTACTAAATGGACTTCGTGGTGGGACAACAATTTAAAAATGATTACTAATTATAGTATAATAATTATTATATATAATAACGATTAATCAAATTGAATTTATCAAGTAAGAATGTCAACCATGCCCTAGTTCCAGCTCCACTTTTCTCTGTTTTGCATCTTTTTGAATTTAATTTAAAAACAGTGTTTTGGTTTTGACACAAACACAAGCAGGAAACATGCAATTATACTGTGATGGGCCTTTTTCATTGTTTTCTGACATTTTATAGACTAAACAATAATTAACTGATAATAAAAGTAATCATTGATTAGAAAGAAAATAATCTTGCACTGCAGTCCTATTACAAGGTTGGCAAGATACATATGGCGGCATGTCTGTAACAAAAACACGAATAATGAAACAGTGTCTCCATCAGTTATCAGATGTTGAGAATGTCATGATAAAATATCTGCATACACAAATGTTAACAGGCTCTCTGGTTATCACATTAAATAGCATAACAACCATGTTGAGCCTTTGATCACGGAAATTATCAGCCCATTTTGAGGCTATTTCAGCTAAGGTTGAAAGTATGTTGTATTCTTCACCATGACTCCTTTCGTTCAGCTCCAGTGTCTACCTGTCACTGAAAGAGGAGGACGCAGAGGAGGGCACAGAGGGGAAGGAGATGGGGATTGGCTCGGATGAGGTCATGACAGAGAGTTACATGACCATGGCCCAGTCTGAGAACTGTCGCCTCGTGGACGCGTCCATCCAGAAGAATATTTCATTTGATGGAAAGCCCATGACACCAACCGGCTGGAATGGAGGCATCGGGGAGATCTTCTCCCTGAGAGACCAGCTCAAACAGGCAGAGGAGAAGGCCTCACAGGTTCAGAGAGAGGTACGATGCATTAGTGTCTAAGAGATGCCTTGGGAGTTTATGATAAAATGAAAAAAACATGGACAGATTTGGGTCAACCGTTATTAGCAAATTCTGTTTTTGATTTTTGTTATGAAGCTTTCAATCAAATACACTAAAAGTTGATTGTAAGGAAAAGACTAAGAATGTGCTCCCTGTGTCCTCCAGTGTAACGGTCTGAAGATGGAGCTGCAGGAGCTGCAGGTACTGTATGACTGCAGCCAGAGGGAGAGAGCAGAGCTGGAGGAGGAGCTGCAGCGCTGCAAGGCAGAGCTGGAGAAGCTATCAGGGGGGGCTCAGGTGAGAGACAGGCATGAATAATAATACAGTTGGTATCAGAAGTAGGGAAACTGATTTAAATTTTATATAACTATAAGCGACTAATGATAATCTTTAGGACATTTAAGTTGTTTGGTTAGTGTTGCATTCCTAAAGCATCATTAGATCAGGTTGTGTTGTTTCTCAATTCTTTTATTTTAAAATGAATGTGAACTTGATCTAGAAGTAGTTTTGAGAATTTTCAGCCGTGATTACTACACAATTTTCTTTGCACCCACGCTGTCAACTAACACATAACACGGCTAACATCACACCTACTGTATCCTGTCTGTTGAGCCCCCTTTCTATATGTCTCATACTGTAGCAATATATGTTTGGATATAGACTGGCCTGGCCTGGCCTGGCCTGTCAGCCCATATCACCGTGTGCTTTGGGCTGGGGCACCTCCCCCCCCTCCCCGCCCACTGTGTCTGTGTTTCAACTCTTCTGTGACAGCAATGCTTTTTTACTATTGGACAAAAACACAATATCTGAATAAAGGCATTCAGACATCTAGCAAAGAATGCCTATTATATAATGAAATCCTATGTAGGCGTCAGATATTGTTAAACAGAGAAAAAGTAATGAAAGGACCCTTTCCCACCTTTAGACTGGTTTCTGTTGATTTGTATAAGGTGCTGTGTGAAAGTCTACTTGCAGTGAAATAAATAAAATTGTCTGTAATAGGTAACTGAAACAATAAACAGCATTCCCTGTTTCACTTTAGTCAAGCATGTTTGAAAGCATGGATAGTTGTTCATGTTTTCAAGCGCTCACGGGAAAATCCAAAACTCTTAAGTTGAACTTTCTTAACGCAATAACCAAAGTACCAAATTCATTTTCCTTTCATGACGTTTATATTTGCTTATTGTTTGTCCTCTGGGTTTGACCTTTTGAGAATACCGTTTGTGAATGCAGCACAGTGTGACACATAGTTTCGACTGCATTACCACACAGACTCAATATTCTGCAAGTTGATTTTCCTACAGTTTTAAAAGCAATGGATACCAATGGCTACCTTAAGGAAAGAAAATACGCATCCAAAAATCTTAAAAAACAAATAACAAAACTAAGCTACGTTTGGAAATTGGTTAGAATTAATACTGTATGTATGTAAGTCCTTTATGTTTTATGTAATAAGTAACAAACAAAACTAAAATCTGTGTTTTGTCTACAACAGCCGTAACGAGATGTCTCTGCATCATGTCAAACTGTCTCCCCGTGCCTGTCTCTGATGCTGTCCTTGTTCTCTGAATGTCCATGACCTCTCAGCCTGTACGATTACAAATTTAGCAAACGTAAAAACAAATGAACTATAAAATGAGGATAGAGAGACAAAAATACCACAATATGCTAGTCGCAACCTTCATGTTGTATGTCTTTCTTTCTTTGTCACCATAACATCACACAAAGCCAATAAATGCCTCACAGGACTGTTGATGTTTATGTCACCTTAAAGTTATGCATTGTTTATTTAACAGGGAATGTAAATCATTCCATCACAACCCTTCCCCGTGATATCAATGCCATAGACCATGTCACACTTTTTTTTATATAGTGATTTGTAGTGGTGGTCCATTTGTGCAGTTGTCACACTATTTAATATCTGTGTTTTTATTATTTGGATACTTCAATCCATCCATTCATTCATTCCCTTCATTTCCATGGTCCTGTTTTTTTTTTATTCCCTCCCCAGAGATTCATCCATGCATCTGAGCACCCTGTTCTCTCCATCCCCTTCATAGGAATAATTGTAATATTGGCTGTGGTCTGGTGCTGGTTGTCGGAGCTGGCGTCCCAGAGGGCAAGGTATGGGAGGAGCTTATCTCTATCTGATGCGTAATGCTGCATATGGTTCTTGATGATTAAAGAGTCAGTTCACCCAAATAACATAAAGAAATATGGTTTCTCACCTCTCATATCTAACTATGCCGAAAGTTTTGGATGTATTTGCTCAGGTTCTAAGATATCAGTTTGCGAGAATTCTGTCTTACCTGATACATAAGTGGACATCATTTTGTTCCTGTTTACTCTGGATAATTCACAGAAAACTGTTTTCATACGGACTATAGATAGATAGTGTATTCTGTGGATTATCCAGAATAATCAGGACACTGTTTCTGAAAAGAAGTGTTGCTGGATTTAAAAAACAAACAAAAAAACTTTTATTTGGGTGGAGGAGGAAATATCTCAAAACCTGGGCATGGCATCTGCATGGCTCGATACTGCAAGAGGTAAGTGAGAAAATAGGTTTTTGTGTTATTTGGGTAAACCGACCCTTATATATAAATTATTGCTCAAGATTAAATTGGCGTGGTGATTGTTATGGGAGGGTCTAGACTACATTTTCCTGGGAAAATCTTCAGTGAATGAAGATAGATAATGATATGAAACATTTATGGTAGATGGACGTGGGACGGGTGGGCAGTTTGGCAAATTAGAACATAATATTTCCATGAATGGCACCGAAGTCATTTACAGGTAATAGTTTAATATTTTGGTAAATAGGCTACAGTATGCTTTCTTGCCAATAGTTAGAGAAGATTGATACTGCACTCATGTCTGTGTGTTAAATATGAATTTACAGCCAGGAGGCGGTTAGCTAAGCTTAACATAAAGACTGGAAACGGGGGGGAAACAGCTAGCCTCTGTCCAAGATTCAAAAATATTTCAACCAGCACATCTGAAGCTCAGTACTTTACACATTGTTTGTTGTTGGTTTAAACTTTAATCGGTACACAATAAAACATTTAAAAACAACTATTTGTGGTCTTTAGGGGAGTTAAAGCTGTAAATAGCTAATTGTTGGCCTGTAAGCGCTGCAACTTCTCTGAGTCTTCGTTGTCACCACAACCCGCAGAGACAGCATTTAAGTTCTGGGCGGACAGATAAACTATTGTTCGTCAAGAAATAGCAATAGCGCGTAACTACCCTAAAACCACAAATTGTTGTTTTTATAATTATATTTGTGTAAAGATTCATCAAACAAAAAACAACATGTTAATTAGTGAGCTTTAGAGGTGCTTGTATGTATTCTTGAATTTTTGACAGAGCTAGACCAACTGTTTCCCCTTGCTAAAAATGTTATGCTAAGCTAAGCTAAGCTAATCTCCTGGCTTCAGCTTCATATTTAATGTATACAGACATGAGAGTGGTAACAATCTTCTCGTCTCACTCTGTAAGAATGCGAATAAGCTTAATTCTTAAAATATCAAACTATTCCTTTAAAAGCCCAATACGGTTTATCTTTGGCTGATGGATAGCCTCTACTGACTCTTAACACCACTCTTATCCTGTCTTCCTTCAGGGGAGTGAGGTAGGTTGGAACTCCATTTTGACTATCACTGCAGCCACAGCAGTGCTACTAATGATGACTAGCTTGTTGAGAGCCCTCGTCCGATGTTGACTGGATGGGCAACAACTGCACAGGGACAGACGTCTGCTTCAGACCAGCCCTCGTTCTCTCCTGCCATGTCTATAGACTGAACTGGATTTCTCTTAATGTGATAGAGCTGACAGCGGTGTAGTACAAAATGTATGGGAAATGTTGTCGCTAATGAAAAGGTACTACATGCACTGAGAACGATGCGCTCAGTCTCATTTAAGACTGAAGATGATGATGGGTAGACCTGCAGAAAGCCCACATGAGGACCGATCTCACTCCACTAAATGTATGCTAGTGCTGTGTCACTCTTCCTCTGTGTCTGTGAATATTTTTTTTCTCTCCTTTAGCTAACAATGTGATAAAAATGAAGGTTTTGATTATTAATGTGCACCAATTGGTTTTCAAAATATGTAACCATTATTTATTTATTTGTTTGTTTGTTTGTTTAAATATTTCATTTCATAGTTACATAGTTCATAGTAGTCTCTGATAATAATGACAAACACGGAGTCTGGAAATTGAATGCACTGAAATCCCTGATATGTAGGCCTACATTTGCTCTTCATATTAACAAAAGGAGCAGTTTGTAAATGAGTTGACTATTAACTTCTTGTTTCTTTCCCCCAAATACTGAATGCAATATATTCCACGTACTACAAAACTGTATTAAATGTCACAAAATCTCCATGAATTAACATCAACATAAAATTAAGAACTAACCTGCCACTGTATTTCTGCCCCCCTGGTGCGCCCAATTGTGATTTCCATTGGATCAGAGTACTGTCACTTGGCCGCCTGTTCTGCTAATCTTCCCAGCCCTTGTCACATGACCAATTAATGTTTTCATGATGATTATCCAAAATTTTGATTCCATGGAATAAGCACTGGAATTGTTTTTTTTTTAAAGTGACAGACTGAGCCTATAAAAAAATGTCTATTGTATTAAGATATATAGTTTGTTTAAAATGAAAACAAGTGAAACTAATAATACATGTGATGTTTTATTTAGCAGAATGACATTGTGTTGTTCTATCCTATCCAATATTTCCTATATTTCTAAGCATATTTTCTATGCTGTATTCTGATAAAATGCCCCCCCCCCCCCCCCCCTGCCTTACCCCTGGGTCCCCCTGACTGATTATTGGTCCCCCTGTGCCACCCCACATAAAAAATCCTAGGATCGCCCCTGGATGTTTAACCCCTCGTGGGTGGAGCCGGCTCCTCTTTATAGTGTTGTTCAGTTATGTGCTTTGCTCCAGGCTCTGTCACTTCTGCCTGCCTCAAGTGTCTCGTGTCTGACTCTGAAATCAAACAACTCCCGCCTTCCTCTTTAATTCTCAGTTTAACCAAGATGTCAGAAAGTCTGTCTAGTATTTCTGATTTATCTAACCCGCCCACAGCTCACTTTGTGATCAATTCTAAAATCTTACACCCACAGCTGCATCATTAAACTTACAAATATGGTTTTCTGTAGTTTTGTTATGTGCTAGTAAAGATATCTCAGCAAATTTGGGAGTAAATTGTAAAATAATTAAGCTATATTATTATGTTTTCTAACATTTCGCTGGGTAGAAATAAACTTTTGTTCCTCTCCAGCAGGATTTAAATGGCTAGTGTATTGTTATTTAGATTTTCTGGTGATCACAGGTTGTTCTAGGTACTCAGTGGGAGAATGTCGACTGCCAGCGTTCCCTTGTTTACTGACGACACACTTTATGTAACAAACTGCAGATCTAATAAACACGCGTCTGAAGTGAAAGAACTAACAGGGTTGGATAGTTGTGAGGGCATTTTAGAAATTGGTATAGCTCCAAAATATGTAAATAGGAAGGTGTCAGAAAAAGGTTTGTTAAAGCATTAATTACAAAAAAAATATATGTATATTTGGAAGGACTCTGATTATTGTTTACATTTGTGAAATGTTTTTTTGGTGAAAATAGTTTAAAACTGAAAAAAAGCATGCTAGAAAACAAATAGAAGCACAATATATTATTTATGTTGATTCTTTGTATTTCATGTAAATAGTTATGACATATATGGGAGATTTCTTAAATCCATTTGTACTGGCTTTGTAGAAAGTGTATTCTATTTTGAGAGAGCATCGTATATTTGATAGCCAAATTGTGTAAATGTTTATTTATGGTGACGTTATTCAGAACTGCTAGCACTGTTAATCATTTCCAGTGTAGTCATTGCATGCATTTAGATTGCATTTGACCTTAGTTGCTAGAAAGAGCAATACGGCTCGTTCATTTCAGAAATGTATTAAAATCTTTTCTGAAACATTTGTCATTAAACAAAACCTTGATAAGCAAAGCCTGACTTTGAAAACACAATTAGAAAATGATGATGATGATGTTTTAACTGTCCATTTATAAGTATTGCAATAGAAATTAAATTCGGTTGGTACATGATACATATGAATTGTCTGATTCCGAATATACGTTTTTATTATTTCATGAATATTAGCTTTATCATAGTTTTACAAGCTTCTATATAGCACCGTGTTTCTCAGATTTTTGTTATATTTATTTGACATCATTGTTGTTTTCAATATAGTTGTGGCTATTTTGTACGGTAAATGACTTGAGAAAATAAAAATATCCACCCCACATGATGTCTAAGAGCTTTTTTTATTTTTGAAGGTGGCCTCACCGTCAGTCGTAGACTCAGGGTTGAAGGTATCGCGGAGTCCCATTCATGAAGTCAGAATTCAAACCGAGAAAGAAGCGTCTCTCTGCTGGGATTACATTACACGGGTTGTATGGATATTAATAACCTTTACTCCTGAGACGTGACAGAAGCTCACAGACACGTATTTCTTACAGATGTCAGGAACTGGCGTGTCAACGTTGTTGATGAGGCCCGTAAACTACACTCATTACTCCATTGCCAAGGCTCATGGTTCTTTAAGTTCAAGTATGTCTATTTATCTACGAGTAGCGTGGACGTGCAGACCTAGTCATGGGGTACAGTTAGCTTAACCCTCACTGAGCAACCTTCCATCACTTGAGGTTTAAGTAAAATTAGTTTTTTCTAAGTCAGTCAGATTCAGATCACCATTAAAATCTAATCAACTGGGCCTTGGCCTCGGGCCTATCTGTCCAGTAAGTTTGCCCCAAATCCGTTCTTAAATATTTAATATATTCACCTGACAGACTAACAGGGAAAAAGCTAATTATAAAAGATGGAAAGCTGACTGTGAGAGCAGCCATGGCTAGTCTCTGGGGATATAATGTCAAGTGAACAGTCTCCAGGTCAACAGCTGTGGGATTTAGTTTTTGGTTTAGTTCACACATACTTCCTATCAAAGGTGGGATTATATTTTATTATTTTGAGACAATATATACCTGTGTATTCAAAATCACAAAGTAAAAAGTTCAACTTGTGTTTAATACATTCAGTCAAATGTGTTTTTATGTTTTAATCTGTTCAATATTGGTGCAATTTAACCTTTCTAGCATTAATTTGCACACAGTGGTGTTTACTCAAATACTGCAGTACATTTGTGAGGTTCTTGTGCTTTACTTGAGTATTTTTTATGCTACTATAACTATAACTCTGCTGCATTTCAGTGGCAAATATTGTACTTTTTACTCCACTACACTTGTTTGACAACTGTAATAAACGACTACTGAAAGTAGTAGAAAGTCTAACGTTTTAGATTTTAAAAAACAATAATTAAATATGATGCAGTTATAGATAAGCAGAAATGATGAAAAAGACATGCACATCCCTAGTGCCCAAATGGAATGGATGCTGGATCAAAACAATAGCATAGAAAGAACAAACAGATCAGCACACCACATAGCTTCCGTTCGTTGAAGCTACAACATAAAATGCTGCATACACAGCATTTTATACATTATCAGTGATAATAATTCAGTATTATAAAATAACACCGGCACTGACAAGAATCAAAAGTGAAAGGACTTGTTGTACTTTTACCTTATGTACATTTTGCTGGTAGTACATTCATGCTCATACTTTCCAATACAGGACTTTTACTTGTAGTGTAATTGACATATTGCTACTTTTTTAAGTTAAATATGTGAATAGTTCTTCCTCTACTGTTTAAACATGAGAACTATGAACCATGAGATATAAATATGACAATTTTTATGGAGAAGTATTAAATCGTATTATTGAATTATTGCCATCTCTGTCTTACAACACCACAAGATAAAAACATGATTTCGAAATACGGTATTTAAGCTAAATTCCCTACTTTTTAAAGTTATTTTTATCATTATTGGACAATATTCTGGTTTATGATTCAAGTCAGCATAAAATGGCTAAAATGGTTGGAGAACAACCAGCAAAATCTTTAGAGTATCATATTACATTGTGGGAGAGCAACATGGGGACCCCTGTGTGTCCAGACTGAGTATTCATGAGTGCCTTTTACATGTGTCACAGTAGTTATTCTTACCTCCCACTACTTCATCAAGGATAGTGTTGCCATCTGGTATTCACTGCCATGTCACTGACTGCTGAGTCACAACACCATGACAGCCCCTGAACCTGCAGCAAACAGGTTGTTGAAAATGACTCATTTAGTAGATAGATGATCAATGTTACTATGTGCACACACTGTTCACTGTCTCAGTGTATTTCTGTACACCACCTCAGCTTCAATCAATAACTGCTGTCAAAGTTGGAGATGACACTAATTTGCTTTCAGTCAATTGGAGAAGTCAGTTTGTTCTTTCTTGTTTAGTAAAAAAAAAGATTAGTATGTGGCCTGGAAAGCACTTTAAAAGTGTAAATTGGGCTATACACTCTGAATTAAGTAAGTTAAAAGGCAATAACTCTCAGTTGTTGTTGGTGACACAACTGAACACATTTCCTATAATACATTTCATTACTATGGTTTTGCTTGATGGGGCACAAACATCAATTATTGTAAAATTCAAATAAATTGATTTTCTTTCTTATTACGCATCTTTCCATAACCTTCCCTGAGCTTGTATTGACCTTTGCTTGTTTACACAGAAATGCATTTCACTCAGGGGTGGCAGATAGTTGTGAAACACACGTAATGCAGTTGCTTCATCTTTGACCTCATCCTTTAAAATGTTTCTCTCCAAGGCCTCAGTGATTTAATGTGAATTTAATGTGAAAAAATCAAACTTTCTGACAAGTATCCTTTGTAAAAAGATAACTTATTGAGATAGAGAGACTCACTACACTTCTCACTTTCTTTTCTTAGCTCAATTGTTCAGCCACTTGGATCCTGAGCATGACACACATTCGCAACAATCGCCCAGTCCCAGCCCCCAGCCCCCAGCCGCCCAAATAGGAGCGCCTAAAAATAAGGAGCATGCCGCTGCCTGTGGTCTGACCAATCACTCCCCATCCTCCCCGTAAACCGACCCCGACTCCCGTTACCCTTATGGATTAGCAAATAGACTATGATCACAGAGGGTGAGTGACGTGGCCCTGGCTCCTTTATATACCCAACTCTTTCCTCTCTCAACAATCAAGTTATATACGCTCAGAGTCAACTTGGACGGTGCTGCTCCAGCTCACCTGCCACAAAACTACATTTTCAAGAAGCGACATTCTTCCCGTAGCCATATTAGAGGAACGACTTGTCAAGAGGGTGCCAATTAAAAAAACAGAGGACGACCAGCTGCCTTGCACATTGTAAATCGGATATTTTAATCCATCACTGTCCTGACATTAAGTGGTTTCTTCGCAAGTATCCGAAAAATCTCTAAGCTGCTTTTCAAACTCTCCCAAGTTTGAACTTTCCTCCGCCATCGACCTGCTAAAGTTTTCTGCGCTGCCAAGCGCACAATTCAACACATAAGTGTCACCGAGGTATAAAAGTGGACACGGAAAAAGCCACCATGATGAGCAATAACTACAGCGACGAGCAGCTGCCTCCACAGTATTACCAGGCCACCGACTTTGGGGAAGAGGAGGACGACGACGAGATGCCAGCCACGGAGAAGGACCTGGCCGAGGACGCGCCATGGAAGAAGATCCAGCAGAACACCTTCACCAGGTGGTGCAACGAGCACCTCAAGTGCGTCAACAAGGCCGTCACCGACCTGCAGAGGGATTTTACGGATGGGCTGAAGCTAATTTCACTCCTGGAAGTTTTGAGCCAGAAGAAAATGTACAGAAAGTACCACACCAGACCCAACTTCCGTCAGATGAAACTGGAAAATGTGTCTGTGGCACTAGAGTTCCTGGACAGAGAGCATATCAAATTGGTCTCAATAGGTAAGTTAAACTTCAATGGCATCTGGAAACAATACAGTGGTAAAATGCAAACATAAAAAGTTGCCAGGGGTATTATTAGATAGTAAGAACAAGTTATAAAAAAGATGACAGGAATAGTGTGCCCATTAAGATGCTGTGCTTGTGATTTGAAAGCTGAACCATGGTAACAGCATTTCATCTCTTTTAATCTTAAAGATTCTGTAGCTACTCTATTAGCATGTTATCAGCCCAGGTGTCAGCCAGTAGTGAGACATGGGTTTCACATGCCTCTGGAAAGCTGCATTGAGCTGGGGTCAACAGCTTATTGGAAAGTTACTACAGAGGTGCCACTGAGGTTATTAACTTGTCTCAGGGCCAAGGGCTAGTGGCTCCATAGAATGCTTAAGCTTACTCCTGCTGCAGTAATGTGGTAAACTATGGGCTGGAAATTCACTAGGCCTGTGCTAATGAGAATGACACAATTTCTACATGTGGACAGCAGTCACACGCACTCACCTCTACACACAAGCAGGCACACACACTCATCTCTGTCAGGTCAGGGGTCAGAACGATTCACTGGGACTCTTTGCTGACCACCATTTGCTGTCCAGAGCCATCAGCAACTCCTGTGAGGTGAGGATTAACTTCGGATTTAGGGATCAGACTGTGGTACAGATAGCTGAAGTTAAAATAAATTGTTGTGGATATGTGTCACATCCACAGAGTCACCAGAAGAGTAATTCACTCCACCAGAGTGAACAGAATGCCACCTCTTGGAAATATTTAACAACTGAGGAGAAACTAGTAGCCTAATATGAAAAGCACTGATATTGTAAGATAAATAGTTATTGCTTACTGTAATTATAAACCTACAGGCAAACCCACAATTCATACAGAGGAAAAGTTATTAAAACTTTGACAGAGTATTTTTCTGTTTTGGTGACTAATGATCCTGCCACACACTTGAGTGAAATTCCCGGCATGGCTGAGGCTTTGGCCGGCGGACTGTGAAGGCCAGCGTGTGTGTGTCTCAATAGCAAGCTCTATCTCAGGTGATCATTGGAGGGCAAAGGTCACTATCACAGCTATGACTTCAAGGTTAGCAGAGTGTGTGTCCAGCATAGTGTGTAGGACTTAATATGTGAGTGTGTGTGTGTGTGTGTGTGTCTGGCACCATTGTCCCAGCTGTACAGACCTCACCAGGTCAGACTGTTTTGATACAAAGAAGGCGTGATAATAGAAGTCCTGGCATTTTACTTCCTAGCACCCTCTCCCTCCATGCTGCTTCAGTTGGTCGATGCAGCCCTCGTAAGATAATGTCTCAGTTTCATTACAGTGACCCAGAGACACTAAAAAAATCACCACAGGCTTAGTCGCACATGTGTCACAGTGTGTAACTAGATACCATTTGATGGATGTCTCTTTGAGCACACAGTTGCTCTTAAATCCGGACACAGCAGGATCAAAACCATGCTGTGCCACATCGTGCCACCTGCCTGTGCCAGTCAAACGGTGTCACATCAAACATTACCCTCTGATAGGAGGCACTCATCTATGAAAAGATAAATAGTCTCAATAAAACAGTCTTGTGACAAACAACTGGCATCAAAGTGCCTTAGGTATTAAAATCTTACTGAATTAAGTGGAGTGTATCACCCAAGATTAGTCGTTGAAACATTAAAGTCAAGCGCTCCTCAGAGGTTCTTTGGCTTCAATGGCCAAATTTTTTAATTAAGGTGGATTTGAAATGGCTTATTTGACAAACTTTTACTCAAAGAACTTCAGAAAATAAGATGCGTGCTTGCCGTCAATGAATCTAATCTCCATCTATTTGATTTATCACACTCTCATGCTACAAGTTTGGGACGTAATTGAAATCCAAGTGGTGTTTATGCAGAGAGGGATCCACTTCCACATATCCTCAGCTGTCACAGTGTCTCAGAGTACCATTGTGACTGGATGACAGATTGTCAGGGGTCCTCAGCCAGACAGCTGTCTGAGAGAAAGGGGCTCGGGGGAAGCAGTGCAGAGCATTAGATTCTTGTCTCCTCAGCAGTCAATCATCATTGTTTATATTTCTGGTCAACTCTGCAGAACAGCAAGGAAAGACTATTTTGATAACAATATAGAGAATGTAGACCTCTATATTAATAGAGCATCTAGAGTAGATTGCACAAATCTCCCTGGAAGGGCCCATAAACAATCAACAATGAAGATACAGCTTGAAGATGCAGTTATAGTATACCACCAAAAATACTGTAAGACATGGTGCATTATGTGAACTTTTTGGAAGTTATAAATCCTCATGAACACTTTTGTCTCTACTGTCCAACTGCAGATAGCAAAGCCATTGTGGATGGGAATCTAAAGCTGATCCTGGGTCTTATCTGGACTCTCATCCTCCACTACTCTATCTCCATGCCCATGTGGGACGACGAGGATGACGAGGAGACTAAGAAGCTGACCCCCAAACAGCGCCTGTTGGGCTGGATACAGAACAAGGTTCCCCAGCTGCCCATCAACAACTTCAACCGTGACTGGCGGGATGGCAAAGCCTTGGGAGCTCTGGTTGACAACTGTGCCCCCGGTAAGAAGTGTGTAGTGCCATCAGCTGAGTCTACAGGCTGGGCGGAGTAAATGCTGAGTCAGAATATGTGCTCTTCCTGTTAAAAGGCTTGTTGTATATAGCAGTTTTCCATGGTTACTATGGAGTAATTGGGGTCAGGCATGTGTCAGTCAGTGTATCTAACACAGTATCACCTTCTCTTTGCTCCTCATCTAGAAATAAGGGGGGTATATATCTGCTATACATTCTGCAGCACACACACACACAAGCACACACACACACACACACACACACACACACACACACACACACACACACACACACACACACACACACACACACACACATACACATACATACATACACACACGCACACAGATTTCAGATTTAGATGTCCGCTATTGTAATCTGTCTCTTGAGAGCAGGTAGTGTCGGTAGGTTGTACTGTAGATGGGTTGCTGATGGCCGGGGGACGTCCCTGCCAGCTGTCCCACCATAACTGAAGCTTTCACTCTCACTGTTTAGGGCCCTGAGGCCCAAGCCCAGCTTTAGTGTTTATAGCCTTGCTGCTACACAACACCCCCAAATTTGGGCACCATTCCTCCTCTTCTGTCAAGGGGGATGCTTGGCTCCGCATCAAATGCAGAGTTATCTGTCACAGGGAGGTGCCTAAGCCACAGATCCAAGGACCACAAGGCCACAGTTTGAGTCACTGCCAGTTCAGGCTACTGCATTGAACACTGAAAATTAGAGAGTCCTCTCTTAGCTGTGCTTCACAGAACAAAAGGTGGAAGAGTAGCAAGAGGAGTGTAGAGCACTGTGTTTAACTGTTTATGTGAGCCATTGATCTGCAGAGACGCATCTTTCAAACACTGCTGCAGCACTGACCATACAAGGTTCTGTTATTTCATCAGCTAATACCAAACAGCAGGGTAACTGACAAAACTCACTCTGTTCTGAAACACAGAAGCTCTGCTTGTAAATCAGATACAAATGTACAAAACAAGTTAATTAGCCAGACCAAGAAGAAATCAACATTCTATCGGCAGGCATCTTCAATTTCTATTTGTGTATTCAGTGTTTTCTTATACAAGCACATGTCTAGCACACTCCTCCCTTGAGATGCATGTAAACTCAACCCTGTTAATACTGTGGGCCTCTGTCTATATTACTATAATTGGATAATAGTATTCTATGGTGTGCCTGTATGGACCTTTTGAGTGAGTGGCCATCACCAACACTAATCCAATTTAGGCATTAGCAGCATGGAGGAGGCTAGCTTTAGTCACAGTGAAAGTGCGAGAGCGTCTTTAGCTTTGGAACAGTCGAAAGATATATTTTTTTGTCACGCATATTCACAGGAGCAGAGCAGTGTGGGTACGGTCATGCAATGTTGTACTTTGAGGTGTTAGGCAGATAGTAGTGACAGCCCAAGTGGCCTTATTATAGCAACAGCAGTGTAACACATCTAATTGTCCTGTTTGCATTCTGTTAGGTTTGTGTCCTGATTGGGCTGAGTGGGACCCAAACCAGCCTGTGCAGAATGCCAAAGAAGCCATGCAACAGGCAGACGACTGGTTGGGTGTACCTCAGGTAAGATGCATGATAGATGTCGGTCACAAAGTGCTTTTTAGTTTGCTTAGGTCAACTTGGTGTCAGATGGGTGGGGTTTATATCACAGGGCAATACAACAAGATAAACATATGGTGCCTTTTCTGTTTTCTGATCAGCAACATAGTTTATTCTCAGTGGATAGACATTTAGCAATCACCAATTATTTCCAAGCAATTTAAAGCAAGCATCAAAACACAATTGCCTATAAAAACATGCCTCACCATATGTGTCTATGGACCTGTGAGGCAACACTGAACTGAAAAAGGCAGTACTGTGTGGAGCCCAGTGTTTTTCCAGGGAGATCATGCTGGAGGGTCTCATGAAATATTTATTACCCATCTCACTTTTAATATTTCCTTTTACTTTATTGTCGCTCTCACTCAGTAAGTGAGTCTGTAGGAGTTTTATTTAGTAGATTTGTGAATTTGTGGAGGTGTGAGATTTCTGAAAACCTTCCGAGCCAGCCCCTGAAACAGAGATGTAAATATGCCTGTGCTCATCAGAATAACAATATGAACAGAGTAAGACTATGAGTCTCCGTGTTGTCATGTGCTCTATGCAGGTTGTTTACTTGTTTGTCTAAGGCACGGGGTTAGCTGTTCTCCATGAGGCTTAGCATTGGTGAGATAGCCGGTGGGTGTATGTCATGGCTCTGCAGGCCTGGGGGCTTGAGTACAACGTGGTGGTGTTAAGGAGATGTGTGAATGGTCTGGCTCAGGATAAATCCCCCTGGCTGGCTTATTGAGGGCAACTATCCTTAACCCTGCTGTCCTGGGGTTAAATATAACCAGCGTGAAGCATGGCTTTGTGCCACGGTGTGATGTGTGATAGACAGGCAAACAAGTGCCAGAGGGAGATAGAAGTCAGAGGTGGGGGATATGATCCTTGTTAAATCCCATTGCACTATGCTTAATAAGTGAAAGTTGTATAAATAGTGAATCATACCCCTCTTACAAATGATAATACTGTCAATATAAACATAAATTAGGATATGGTGTTTTATAGTCATGGTTGTTGCAGGATGTTGCTGTCTTTTCAATTAAAACGCAACACACATTATTAACCTCTACTGTGCTGGCTGTCTCTGCTCTAGGTGATTGCCCCTGAGGAGATTGTGGACCCAGATGTGGATGAGCACTCGGTGATGACCTACCTGTCTCAGTTCCCCAAGGCAAAACTGAAGCCCGGAGCTCCTCTCAGGCCCAAACAGCTTTTTCCAAACAAGGCCAAAGCCTATGGACCTGGTGGGTAGCCCAACAGTAGCCATGGACACCTGCAAAGTTCACAACAGTTCAAATGAATTGTATAAATATGTTGCCTGTTGCTAAGAATGTTACATTGCTCCTAGTCTCGCTTTGCCAGACCCTCCTCCAAAGCGCGCTGAAGGAGGGTCTGGCTACTCCACATAGCATTCGGGGATGTGCTCTGGTTTAATGGCATTTCTTTAAACCAATCAGAATCGTCATGGGTGGCGCTAAGCTCCGTACAGAGCCACTGCAAAATAGATGTGCGAGAGAAAAGTCAGATTAGACAGGTAGTCTAGTTAGCTGTCTCAATTTACCCTGCAGAGATCTGAGGAGAAGTAAAAAATAGTCCTCATTAATCCACCGAATTTTAAATTCCAGCATAAAGAAAGAGGAAGGAAATAGAAAATACATGCATCCGGCAGAATTTACATCGGCACCGGAGCAATCCTGGAAGCGTAACGTCAAGGATATAGACTACATTGCCCCAATCCTTGCAGAATATATCACCACACCCTGTGTCTCTGCATTTACATTACAGGTATTGAGCCTCACGGCAACAAGGTGCTGCAACCAGCTATGTTCACTGTGGAAACTCTGGAAGCTGGCAGTGGTGAGGTCCTAGTCTATGTGGAGGATCCTGAGGGACACAAAGAGGAGGCGAGTTTTACCTGATCAACAAGGGATTTTAGCATACAGCCTGCTAGCCACCTCTGATAATCCTGCTACATTTCAAAGTTTTGCAAAGTGTAGCATCTAATCTTTAATCTAACCCTCTTGTACTTTGTCGTCTTATTCTCCAGGCTAAGGTTAAACCCAACAAGGACAAAAACAGATCCTACACTGTCACCTATGTTCCCAAAGTTGAGGGTGTTCACAAGGTATGACCAATTTTCTTTCTGATGTACATTAGGTCAACACGTCACTCAGCACAACACGGACAGACCACTCTATTTAAAGATGTTTTACCTTTGTCTTGCTTATATCTCTATAGGTGAAAGTGCTGTTTGCCGGTCAGGACATTGACAAGAGCCCCTACACAGTGAATGTAGCGAAGGATATAGGTGACCCCAGCAAAGTCCATGCCAGGGGACCAGGTCTGGATCCTACAGGCAATGTGGCTAACAAACCCACCTACTTTGACATCTACACAGCTGGTTAGTATGGAAAATTCAACCACTTTACATACTGACATGTACACATGTGGACAACAGGTGATCTGATGACAGGCTTGCAGCGTTTTCAAACAAAGTCAAAATAATTACTGTGATTTTCTCAGACTAAAGCTACAGCATGTACTTTGACCTGTGATGACTGATCATTTTCCTGTCACACTCAGGTGCTGGTAATGGCGACGTCAGTGTGGTAATTGTCGATCCTCAGGGCAAAAAGGACACAGTGGAGCTCATCCTGGAGAATAAGGGTGACAGTGTTTTCCGTTGCACTTACCGTCCCATGCTGGAAGGGCCTCACACCATACACATACTGTTTGCAGGCCAGGAGATCCCAAGGAGCCCTTTCACTGTCAATGTCGCAGAGGGTGAGCCATCTGTCTGTGTTGTAAATTATTGTCAGACTAATTAGATTTCTTATCATGCTGTTAGTGTCAGGGTGATCTGTCCATCACATCTACAGTCATCTTTATTTTCCCTGGGAACAGCCACTGAGTATAGACCATAACCCTTCCTATCTGTCATTTCTAGCTCTACCCGTTGCTCCTCCCATGGGGGCTCCACTGCAGATAGTCCCTCAGTCAGTGTGCACCCCTCCTGGAGCGAAGGCTGGAAATAGGGTACCCCCCAAAAAACCTGGCCGCCCAAGTTAGTATGGTTTGCTGGGAGGAGCCTGTGCCCATTGCTCAGCCAGATCCCCCCAAACCTTTACCTGTGCGGCGCCCTGCAGATGCCCTTCTGTGCTTTCTCTAAGATTAGGGTGCAGCGGCTTAATGGCGTGCCTGCGTGGTCGCCTGCTCCATCTTCTTGCGTCCTGCAGCTTGATGGTTTCGTTATGTGCAGAGAAAGATGAGATGCAATGTTGTACAAATAGTTTACAGATTGTCCCACTTTGCATTTCTGTCTACTTTGTTCTTCTCTGTTAAATGTTTTTGCTTGTGCTGTTGACATGTTTGTTTTTATCACTTCTAAATTTGCATCAGCCAGTTTTCGATTTAAGCCTGCAGTCAACATTTTGTAGCGACTGACTGAAATGTTGTCAGATGCTTCCTCGATGCTCTCGTCAATGTCCTTTTCAACATTCTGCACTTTGTGTTATATGTACTGCAAAAAGCATCATTCTCATTTGCAGGTTCTGTCAGTCAAGCTTTAAGGAATTCCACTTGAATTGGATATTTTACTGTCTTTGCTACTAACATTGCTGTCAACTGCTGGCTACTCTCAGTTGCCGTTTGCTTTGCTAAAGATTTCTCTCTTTCACATTTTCTTCTTCTTGGTTTTTATTCTTTCAGCAATGAACCCAAATGCCTGCAGAGCAACAGGCAGAGGCCTTCAGCCTAAAGGTGTGAGAGTAAAGGAGGTTGCAGACTTCAAGGTTTTCACCAAGGGAGCTGGCAGTGGATCGTTGAGTGTGTTAGTCAAAGGACCAAGTGAGTCAGACAGCTCTTTCTTCTCTGCATCACTCCTCCTCACGTACTTTTTTAGAATAATTCACATTCACAATTTGTTTTTTATTTTTTGTCTGAAGGGTAGCATTCACATAGGCGTATGCTAATCAAAATTCATAAAATATCTCTTTGACATTGACTTGATAAAAATCCATATTGACTGTTTTATTCATCCTCAGCTGGAGCAGAGGAGCAAGTGAAAGTGCGAGATGCAGGAAACGGTGTGTATGAATGTGAATATTACCCCCTTAAGCCCGGTAAATACACAGTCAGCATTACCTGGGGAGGCCAGCCCATCCCACGCAGGTAGGGTCCTATTGCTGCCTTTAGCTCTTCGTTAACAATGCACATTCACATTGACACCTGGTAATATTGTGTAATCTTGTGTGCCGCAGCCCCTTCGAAGTGGAGGTGGGTGAGGAGGCAGGTTTTCAGAAGGTCAGGGCCTGGGGTCCTGGTCTGAAGACTGGCATGGTTGGAAAATCTGCTGACTTTGTTGTAGAGGCCATCGGCACTGAAGTTGGAACTCTCGGTGAGTCTTGAGTAATATGAGCTCTTGTAGAAGAAAAGTGGATGTTTAAAAAATCTAGTCTAAATGTTTTAATTCTTTGGATGTTTAGGCTTCTCCATCGAAGGCCCATCACAGGCTAAAATTGAGTGTGACGATAAGGGCGATGGCTCCTGTGATGTGCGCTATTGGCCCACTGAGGCCGGTGACTATGCTGTCCACGTCATTTGTGATGACGAGGACATCAAGGACAGCCCCTTCATGGCCCACATCCTTCCTGCAGCCAATGACGTCTTCCCTGAGAAGGTAATTCCCACTCACTGAATTATACACAATAAAATAAGTATGAAGCAGGTTGCCATTGTGACCTGATCATATTCTAAAAAAAATACATTAAAACAACAAAATGTTGCAGGTGAAAGCATATGGTCCAGGCCTGCAGCCAACTGGAGTCATTGTGAACAAACCAACTGAATTCACCATTGATGCCCGCATGGCTGGGAAGGGTCACCTCAAGATCTACGCACAGGTACGGAGAGCAACCTTCATCGTATTATTTATAGGAAAACGTTATTTATATTGCATGTACAGACCAGAGCTGACATGCAGCTTTTGTATCCATTAAGGATGCTGAAGGCTGCACCATTAAAATCAAGATCACTGACAAGGGAGACGGCACATTTCTGTGTGTGTACACCCCTGTCAAGTCCATTAAACACACCATCATCATCACCTGGGGGGACGTCAACGTTCCCAACAGCCCCTTCAGGGTAAGACACATGACGATCTACACACACACACACACACGCACGCATGCACGCACGCATGCACGCACACACGCACACACACACACACACACACACACACACACACACACACACACACACACACACACACACACACGTATACACTTAATATTCAGTCAATTTAATATAATGATATTCAAATCAAATATGCACAAAGTAGGAGGACTGCAGCAGTTGTACTTGAACCAACTGCTTTTGCCTTAAGTACACTTTGAATTCATTAGGTGCTGGTTGGAGAGGGTTGTCATCCAGACAAAGTCAAGGTCTATGGGCCTGGAGTGGAGAAGACGGGGCTCAAAGCTAACGAGCCAACATACTTCACAGTGGACTGTGGGGAGGCTGGTCAAGGTGAGCATGTACGAGGAAGATGGTGTGGGTGTTTACAAAAACATTTCTGAGTTTAGTTGACTCTTAATGAATTTAGTGCTACGTCATGTGGATGTTGAAAAATATAAAGGCCACAGAATGAACAGAATAAGTAAAGATTTGCATCTTAGCTGACAAAGTTGAGGTAAGTTATTTGAAATGTAGTTAAAATACAGCTCTAGGCAGTGAAGCGACTACTTCTATTTATTCAGATCATCTATTTTTGAATGACCTTCTTGAACTGTGCTCATTGCTATGCACCATTAGGAGACATCAGCATTGGAATCAAGTGCGCCCCGGGGGTGGTTGGCCCTGCCGAGGCAGACATCGAATTTGACATCATCAAGAATGACAATGACACCTTCACTGTCAAGTACACTCCCCCCGGTGCAGGCCGATATACCATCATGGTGCTGTTTGCTGACCAGGTAAGAATACAGTTTCCAGTGCAAGAGAATTTGGTGAGTTATGTAGAATATTTTTTTGATATGTATTTAGTCTTGAGTCATTTATTATGATTATTTTATGATTGGCTTTGTCAGGAGATTCCCATCAGTCCATTCAGAGTCAAAGTGGATCCTTCCCATGATGCCGGTAAGGTGAGAGCAGAGGGACCCGGACTTAACAAGACAGGTGAGACCCACTGACACCAAATGTGTAGGTATTTGTATTTGTAGAAAACACTGACTACAATACTTTGATGTTATAGAAATGATTTGATTTGACTAGGATTGGTAGCACTGACAAAACACGTGTGTGTTTCAGGAGTGGAGGTGGGCACTCCAACTCACTTCACCATCTACACAAAGGGAGCTGGCAAGGCCAAGCCTGAGGTGCATTTTGCAGCATCAGGTCCGGGAGAGGCGGTTCGTGACTTTGAGATCATCGATAACCACGATTACTCCTACACTGTCAAGTACACAGCTCTTCAACAGGTACAGTAGGCCTTTTTTGAAGAACAGGATGGAGAGATTATTCACAATGACGCCTCAAATCATCTTTTGTCTTTTCAGGGTAACATGGTGATTTCAGTCAGTCATGGAGGAGATCCCATTCCCAAGAGTCCCTTCCACATTACAGTGGCACCAGCTCTGGATATTGGAAAGGTGAAAGTGGAAGGATTAGACACCAGTAAGTTACAAACACTACATACTATACTCTTGCATTTACACCATGTAAAAGTAGTGAATTGCAAGGTTTTAAGTGTTTCATGTCAATCTTTCTTGCAGAAGTTGAGGTTGGCAAGGATCAGGAGTTCACAGTTAACACAAAGGGCGCTGGTGGGCAGGGCAACGTGGGTGTGAAGATGACCTCACCCTCTGGCCGACCAATCCCATGCAAGTTGGAATCAGACAAAGCCAAAGGCACTCATGGTGTGAAGTATATTCCCCCAGAGGAGGGGCAGTACAAGGTTGATGTCAGCTATGATGGCAACCCGGTGATGGGAAGCCCCTTTGGGGTTGAAGCAGTGATGCCTGCTGATCCTTCAAAGGTAAAAGTTCATGAAAGCTGCATGTAGTTCTACACTGTGTTCATACTTGAGGCTCATGAAACATAACATACAAATATTGGATGTTTTGTATAGCACATCTCAGAAAACTGACCTGAATGTTGTATCACAGGTGCGAGCCTTTGGCCCAGGCCTGAAGGGAGGCATTGTGGGTAAACCAGCTCCATTCACTATTGACACAAAGGGAGCTGGTGCAGGTGGGCTGGGCCTGACCGTGGAGGGTCCCTGCGAGGCGAAGATTGAGTGCCAAGACAATGGTGACGGCACATGCTCAGTGTTTTATCTTCCCACTGAGCCTGGGGAGTATGCCATCAATATCTTGTTTGCTGAACAGCACATCCCCGGCTCTCCCTTCAAAGCTGCAGTGCGCTCAGCCTTAGACCCCAGCAAGGTGACGGCCAGCGGGCCAGGCCTGGAGAAGGCCAAGGCAGGCGAACCGGCGACTTTCACTGTGGACTGCACCCGGGCAGGCGACGCTGAGCTCACCATTGAGATTGTGTCAGAGACCGGGACTAAAGCTGAAGTACACATCCAGAAAACAGCAGAGGGGACCTTCTCTGTGACATACATCCCACCCTTCCACGGCACGCACACCATCACGATCAAGTATGGCGGCCAGATGATTCCCCAGTTTCCCAAAGTCCTGCAGGTCGAGCCCTCTGTGGACACCAGCGGGGTGCATGTCTATGGGCCAGGAGTGGAGCCCAGAGGTAAAGATACTAAGAACCTAAGATTAAAGTTAATTTTCACTTCATGTTAGGTTTTAACAAACCTAGGCATAAAGAATTAGTCGATTAAATGATAAGTTAATTGTTAGAAAGGCAATTAAAATAATTTATCAAGCAAAATGGCCAACATATGCAGGTTGTTTTTCTCTGTCATATGTCATTATAATTCCAATTTTGCTTTTGGACTGTGGTTCTGAAAACACAAGCTATTAGGAGATGTCACCTTGGGCTCTATTGAATTGTTAGTTGCAGTCTGAGTATGTACTTTTTTAAATTAAGTTAAAATGTGTTACTTATATCTGCCTCTGCTGTTAAATATATATAAATATGTGTAAATATCGAAGTATATATATATATATATATATATATATATATATATATATATATATATATATATATATATACATATATATATTATATATCATATTTATAATGT
Organism: Sander vitreus; assembly: GCF_031162955.1. Lineage (NCBI taxonomy): Eukaryota > Metazoa > Chordata > Actinopteri > Perciformes > Percidae > Sander > Sander vitreus. Next base: position 18,491,475 of record NC_135862.1, on the reverse strand, counting down.
CAAGTCTTAAAATGACTGGGCCCACTTGGCAACAAATCACCTGAAGGGCTTTTCTGATTCTAGGGGTCCTCAGAGAAGTAACAACCCACTTCATTGTTGATGCTCGTGCCCTCAACAAGGTTGGAGGAAATCATGTGAAGGTTCACATTATCAGCCCCTCCGGCACCAACACAGACACCTACGTCACTGACAAGGGAGACGGCACCTACAGAGTGGAGTACACAGCATTTGAGGATGGTAGGAGAAAAATATTACTTTGTTTCATTTAAGTGTATTAATTCATGTAATTAAAGGATCATAAGGTGGAGAGGCACGGAACAACAATAATGGAAGTAAGATCTATGTCAAATCTGTAACATTAAGAAACCTAACCTGCTGCAGATAGATAGGGGATTTTACATAAGCAGTCTATGTAAAAAGAGAGCATATAGACGGAGAAATCACTAACAGGTGCTTGTATTGGGTGCCATTTGGGAATAAAGCAGAAGAGTGGGAACAGAAAGAACAGGAAAGAGAGGGGTATAAATACAGGATGATGCAGTGGAGCAATGATGTGAGGGGCAGAGAGCAGGGAGGCTCTGTTTTATAAATAGTGTGCTCTGGAACATAAGCTCTTAACCAGGCAGGTATGTGTGCTGAAGGCTGCCTGCACACAGTTATACAGCAGGGGAATGACAGGGGATATTAATAGAGACCTATAACACAAAGCAAAGAGATCACATAGCACTCCTCCACTACCAGACATGCTCTAATATCATAGCATTGCTGCTGGGAATCTGGCATATAGGTCTACTGAGAGGGCTCTGTCAGAAAAATGTTGTAACAGAATAATGAATAGGGAACAGATGTAATGACTTGTACGTTCACCAGAATGTCTGCACTCTAGATGGAGCCTTTTATAAATAAACAGATGTTTATTTCCCTAAAAGGGAATTAGTTTGGCTCATAATTAAAAGCAAGCGGAAATAACAGAACGTATTTGCTTGCTTTGAGAACATTCAGCCAGAGAGGTATGACATCAGACATTGAACTGATGAGTCTCTTTGTGCGCAGGAATGCATCTGATTGAGGTGCAGTATGACGATGCGCCGGTGCCCAAGAGTCCCTTTAGAGTATCTGTGGTGGAGGGATGTGATCCGACCCGGGTCCGTGCCTATGGACCAGGTCTGGAGGGAGGGATTACCAACAAGCCCAACTGCTTCACTGTGGAGACCAGGTACTGTTGGATCACATTTAAAGGCAACATTTGTGGGAATTTAACTCAAACATGTGCAATTAAATTAAAGCGTTGGCTTTTCTCTCAGGGGTGCTGGTACAGGAGGCCTGGGCCTAACCATCGAGGGAGCCTCAGAGGCAAAAATATCCTGCAAGGACAATAAAGATGGCAGCTGCAGTGTGGAGTACATCCCTTTCACTACTGGAGACTATGACGTCAACATCAACTATGGAGGTCACCCAATCCCTGGTAGTCCGTTCCGTGTACCAGTGAAGGACCCTGTGGACCCCAGCAAGGTGAAGTGCTCAGGTCCAGGTCTGGGCACTGGAGTGAGAGCCCATGTTCCTCAGACTTTCACAGCAGACTGTACCCAAGCTGGACAGGCCCCATTGGATGTCAAACTCTATGGCCCAACAGGTAAGGACATGCTGTTAGACTATGAAAACCTCTTGCCTACTCTAAGCTGATAAATGAGGGAAAGTATATGATTATTTCTATAATGTCTTATTGCCAGGTACCGTAGAGCCAGTTGGTGTGAAGAACAACGGCGATGGCACCCACACAGTTCACTACACCCCAGCCCAGGATGGCCCTTACACTGTAGCTGTCAAATATGCAGATCAGGAAGTCCCACACAGGTGCAGTACGAGTTTAGTAAAAACGCCAAGCCAGGCAGTATGTGCAGATATGTCTTAATTAAAGTTCAGCTCTGTCTGGCTGGATTTAAAAAGAAAAGTGTAGTTCAGCGAGATGTCTGTTACTTCTTCCACAGTCCATTCAAGGTAATGTCTCAGCCTGGGCATGATGCCAGTAAGGTACGCGCCAGTGGCCCTGGTTTAGACACGAAAGGTGTGTCTGCAAGCCTGCCAGTTGAGTTCACCATTGATGCTCGTGATGCTGGGGAGGGACTGCTCACTGTGCAGATTCTGGTGGGTTCAACTAACTTTCACACAATACGTTTTTAACCATAAGTCACCATTTAAAATAACTTAATATTGTCAATTGACAGGACCCAGAGGGCAAGCCAAAGAATGCAACCATCCAGGACAACAGGGACGGCACCTACACTGTCTCCTATGTACCTGACTCTACAGGCCCTTACACTATCACCATTAAATATGGAGGAGATGAGATTCCTTACTCCCCATACCGCATCCAGTCCCTGCCCACAGGAGACGCCAGCAAATGTCTCCTCACAGGTAAGAAAACCACTGTGAATACATAATAAATAAAACTAATATATTATAGTCGTAGCATTTATATATTTATATTCAAAATCTGAAAATTTTTCTTTCCAGTTTCTATTGGAGGACATGGCGTGTGTGAGTAACAGAGGCTTTGTTTTTATTTCTGTGACACATTGCAAGAAAATCCTAGAATCCATGTATTTATGTAGCACTTCTTTCCATTTATCCTTATTCCCTCTCTGTCCCTAACAGCAAGTCTTCAGAAGCTGCAGACCTCCGAGGATACAGTTATCACAGTGGATGCCAAGGCTGCTGGGAAAGGCAAGGTGACCTGTAAGGTGCAGACCCCACAAGGGATGGAGCTGGATATGGATGTGGTGGAAAATCGGGATGGGACCTTTGACATTTACTACACAGCCCCTGAACCTGGAAAATATGTTATTACCATCCGCTTTGGGGGACAGAACATTCCTAAGAGCCCCTTCCATGTGGTGGTGAGTAAAGGAGTATTTAACCAGCTGCTGAAGTGCTGTTCTGTTCTGACATGTAGGTGTATGAAACCAACAATTTCTCTTCTTTCTGTATTGACAGGCCACAAATGAGCCAGTTGTTCCCCGCGATACTGTGGATCCTCTCTTCCGTCCTGTTAACTTCCTTGTCCCCTTCACGCCACAACAAGGAGAAATCACAGGTGTGACAAACACACAGAAAATTCTGCCCGCACACGCACACACACACACACACACACACACACACACACACACACACACACACACACACACACACACACACACACACACACACACACTTCCTTTTTAGGTCACTGACATTTCAACACACTGTTGTCATTTCTAGGTGAGGTGCGGATGCCTTCAGGCAAGACTGCCCGCCCGCATATCACTGACAATAAGGATGGCACCATCACAATAAAGTACCAGCCCACAGAGAGAGGTCTGCATGAGATGGACATCAAATATGACTGCAACCACATTCCAGGTCAGAAACACACCGCATTAGAAGGATGGGAAGCGATTGTCAACTTAAAAAATAACCTTGATTTATTCAAGGATTTTTTGCTCTCTTGTTTTTGTTAGTTTAAGTTAAATGCAATAGATACTATTCACAGTTCCTAGTGTCATTGCTGTTTGCCAATGAGTATATCCCTTATACTGTAGGTAGCCCTCTGCAGTTCTTTGTGGATGCTGTAAACAGTGGAGTGGTGACTGCTTATGGTCCAGGTCTGAGTTACGGCATGGTCAACAAGGCTGCCACTTTCACTGTGGTCACCAAGAATGCAGGAGAAGGTACTATACATTACTTCCCCAGTTCCCCACCTTACTTAAGCAGTAATATTTGCTATTAATAGTAATACAATTAACCCTTAATACACCGCAGAAAAGTAAGATTTTTTTTTCTCCCTCTCAGGTGGTCTGTCACTGGCAGTGGAGGGACCCTCTAAGGCCGAGATCACCTGTAAGGACAACAAAGACGGTACCTGCACTGTGTCCTACCTGCCTACAGCTCCTGGAGACTACAACATCATTGTCAAGTTTGACAACAAGCACATTCCTGGCAGTCCCTTTACTGCTAAGATCACTGGTGAGGAAATCAGTCATTTCTCCCATTCAACCCTTTTTTTTTGGACTGTATATTTATAGTGGATGTGTTCATTAAAACAGGTTTTCGGTTAAGGTTTAGGTTAGGTTTTAGGGGTTGACAAACATCTAAACCACCTTTTTTATGTCAAGGGGATGACGCCATAACCAGGACATCACAGCTGAATGTTGGAACAGCGGCTGACGTGTCCCTGAAGATCACAGAGACTGATCTGAGCTCTCTGACTGCCAGTATCAGAGCACCATCAGGCAACGAGGAGCCCTGCCTGCTCAAGAGACTGCCCAACAGACACCTCGGTGAGATTACCAGATACCCAAAATAAAATGAAGAGTATAACATGGATAAGACAAATGTATTTGGATTTCTTTCTTTTTTTGTCTTGATTTTTTTCCCTCTCTGCCTTTTTTATGTTCACAGGTATTTCTTTCACCCCTAAGGAGGTCGGCGAGCATGAAGTGAGCGTGAGGAAAAATGCGGCACACGTGGCCAACAGCCCTTTTAAAATCATGGTTGGCCAGTCAGAGATTGGCGAGGCCAGCAGAGTGAAGGCTTTTGGTAAAGGCCTGGTGGAGGCACACACCTTAGAAATGGCTGAATTCTTTGTGGATACAAGGAACGCAGGTAAGATTTAGAGAAGGTGTGTTTCACCTTTATAGCAAACATGGTCGTAAAAAACACAAAGGCAACACATACTTTTTCAACTTATCTTCTACTTTTCATCTTCCTTTAGGTTATGGAGGTCTAGCATTGTCAATTGAGGGTCCGAGCAAAGTGGATATTAACTGTGAAGATGTGGAAGATGGGACGTGCAGAGTCACCTACTGTCCAACAGAACCTGGAAGTTACACTGTTAACATCAAGTTTGCTGAAAAACACATCCCAGGTTAGAATATTTTACATTAAACATACAGAACAGTGAAACACAAATTGAACAAGAACAAAAACCCTCTCCCACCCCCCACCTTCTGTGGTCTCGAGGAAAACAGAACAAATAAACAAACACCTTGCCTAGACACTCTCCTATATTTCTTGTGGCGCTGAGGTCATTAGGTCTGATATTTGTGCTGCTGCGCTTTTCCATAGGTCTATAGTTGGTGATTTGGCCTTGTTAATCCTTGCTGTAGAGCGCTCAAGAATAACTCTGTCTAGAAAATACGCCAACCACTGTTTCATACAAAGCCAGTGAGGGGGGAGCAAGCATTGAGCTATCATTTTCTTGGTTGCAGTGGAGCCGGCTAGCCAAATTGTCTCTGTCTCCCAAGCAGGTGTAATTTTGAATCGTCATTAAGTAACAAAACAATCGAGTCAGCAGGAATTCGTTAACAAAAACATTTGACATCTTAAAATAAAATAAATCTTATTTTGTTCACTGTATATGTGTTTATGCCCTCCAGGAAGTCCTTTCACAGTAAAGGTGACCGGAGAAGGAAGGATGAAGGAGAGTATTACTAGAAAGAGACAGGCGTCTTCTATTGCCTCAGTGGGCAGCACATGTGGCCTTAACCTCAAGATCCCAGGTGAGTACAGTGGTTAGAGGACAGCAGTCAACCAATCTTAAAATAAATGCGCTTACAATCATATTCTCACTTCTTTCTCCTCGCTGTAGGAAACTGGTTCCAGATGGTTTCAGCTCAGGAGAGGCTGACCAGGACATTCACCCGCAGCAGCCACACCTACACCCGCACTGAGCGTACTGAGATCAGCAAAACCCGTGGTGGAGAGACCAAGAGGGAGGTACGAGTGGAGGAGAGCACCCAGTTGGGCGGAGGAGGAAGCCCGTTCAGAGACGTTTTTGGAGACTTTCTGGGCAGAGAGAGCCTCAGCAGCTTTGCTGGCATCACTGCCAGACCTGAGGGTGAGAATCCACCATTTTTCTCCATTTTTTAAAATGTGAAAACATGTATTCTTTGTATTTTTCAACTAAGAATATCTGTCCTGTGCAAATGTCTAAACTCGTCTTCTGTGCTGCTCTGCCTCATCCAGTAGAGAGTGGCTCTCAGGCCATGACGGCTCAGGTGACCAGCCCTAGTGGGAAAACAGTGGATGCTGACATAGTGGATGGAGGGAGCAGCACCTACAGCGTGCGCTTTATCCCAAGTGAAATGGGACCCCACACGGTCAACGTCAAGTATAGAGGCCAACACGTCCCTGGTAGCCCCTTCCAGTTTACTGTGGGGCCCATGGGGGAGGGAGGAGCACACAAGGTCCGTGCAGGAGGACCAGGCCTGGAAAGAGGCGTGGCTGGAGCACCTTGTAAGTTAACTCTGTGGACGTGGACATGCTCTCAGTAGGAATAACTGTTTTTTTTTTATTATTATCATGTCTTTTTATTCAGGACATGATTCCAAAATGTTCATGAAATGTTGATACTTAAGGTGAAACTTGATTTTATCCTCTTTAGCTGAATTTAGTATCTGGACCAGAGAGGCAGGTGCTGGCGGTCTGTCCATCGCTGTAGAGGGCCCCAGCAAGGCTGAAATCTCCTTTGAGGACAGAAAGGATGGTTCCTGCGGTGTCTCCTACATAGTGAAAGAACCAGGTACAACTTTTTTTGCCCACAGGTGTAGATGTTTTTTTTTTTTATCTCTAAACTGCTAAATGTTTCAGTAATTCCTTCATACTTCCTTCAGTTCATTTGGTGGTGAAAGAAAATAACTGGTCTGCTTCCCCAGGTGACTACGAGGTGTCAATCAAGTTCAACAACGAGCAAATCCCTGACAGCCCGTTCATCGTTCCGATCGCTACACTGTCAGACGAGGCCCGCAGGCTCACTCTCACAAGCCTTCAGGTAAGATCACACACACATACACACACACAGAGTTGACAAAAGCAGCCACATTAATTTGTTGCATGAAACACTCACAGACACAACACATGCACAGTGACAAAATATCCAGGTTGAATAACAGATTGCGTGTAACATAATGATTGAGTGGCAGTAGATATTTCTGTCTAATAGCACTTTGCCCTTGAAGTGTAATTGAATGCCAGTGTTGGAGCAGTATCAAATGCAAATATAATTCTGTGATGCTGGCCAGTGATTAAGGGCTGGATTAACTGTCCTTTGCTAATGTGGGGCAACACAAGCTGTGCTATATGTGGGCAGTCAGCAAGTCTATGTGATTGTGTTTCTGTCTGAGCAAGAAAACAGTGAGCGGAAGATAAAGACTACTTTAAAGATTCCTGTGAAAGCTTACAATATTGCTTTCCTCACTTCACAACATGTTGTTTTATTTGCTTTAACAGTTTCCATAACAATTGCCAACAATGCTAAAAACGTATATTTTTAGTTGACTGAAATGCCACTTCAGAGTGCTTTCGTACCACTAGAAGCCAGGTGAAGTGCGATATCAGACCAACATTTAGAATGTCACACTACCTCTTATGCCTGGTAGGACCGCTAGTCCGCCTGTAGGGCAAAAACACTAAACGCCGGCCTCGCTGTAAACTCTGACCTTTTCTGCCTCTCACACTCAAATGCTCAATCTATTCTCGTTCAGGCGTGATGAGTCACACACTTTGTGTCCCTCGATGTGCAGGCACACACACATGCACGCAAATATATATACTGTATTCTGATCATATTCTTCCCTGTCTTTTGTAGGAGAAGGACTTGAAGGTAAACCAAGAGGCATCCTTCATGTTGCAGCGCAATGGGGCTCGAGGTGTGGTTGACGCCAAAATCCACACCCCTGCCGGCTCTTCTGAGGAATGCTATGTCACTGAGCTTGACAGTGGTACACACAAACCTCACTTTGTAGTACAAAGTAGACTTCAGCAGATGGATAATTCAGCTTGTTTTATTATCTTTAAGCATCATTTAGAAGTAATATATCCACTTGTTTTGTGTATCATGTTCAGACAAGAGTACAATCCGCTTCATTCCACGGGAGAATGGAGTTCACTCCATAGATGTCAAGTTCAACGGATGCCACATTCCCGGAAGTCCCTTTAATGTGCGAGTGGGAGACCCAGGGCTGGTTGGAGACCCAGGCATGGTGACAGCGCATGGTCCTGGACTGCAGGGAGGAACCACAGGTAGATATAACCACCAGTAATTCAAATATATACCACATTTGCTTTGTTTCAGCATAGTTTTCTTGTGATTTTTATTTTTTAATTTAATATCATGTGCACTGTTTGAGCAGTCTCTTCATCTTTCTTTGCATTGCCGTCTTTTTTCCAGGCGCACCCTCAGAGTTTGTGGTCAACACCTGTAACGCAGGCTCTGCCACACTATCGGTCAACATCGATGGACCATCCAAGGTCAAGATGGACTGTCGGGAGTGTCCTGAAGGCTACAAGATCACCTACACCCCCATGGCACCCGGCAACTATCTCATCACCATTAAATACGGAGGGCCACAGCACATAGTGGGCAGTCCTTTCAAAGCTAAAATCACAGGTCTGCTTGACAGTCCCTCTCCCATCTGATCTGTGGATCTCACATGACAAGTGTCTCGATTATGAAACAAATGTTCCTCTGAAAAAAAAGTGTGTTCATCTGTTCATACTGCTTAGTGTACATTTTACATAAAGGCTGTCTTTCTCTGTCACTACACAGATATTATCCTGTCACTACTTGGTGCATACAGATTCCTTTATTTATTCATTAATGTGACTAATACTTTCAAGACTGAGAAGAACTTCCTACTGAACTGTTGCTACTTGAGCTCAGGCATTAGTCCAGCATTAGTCTGTGGAGGGAAATTCTCCCCACGAGCAGCAGCATCTTTGCTTCCATCATATATTTGTCAATACTGAGTGTATAATGTAATGTCTGGACTGTCATGATGACATTAGATAACCTCTCACTCTCTCTCTCTCTCTCTCTCTCTCTCACTCTCTGTCTCTCCTACAGGAGCTCGGCTGTCAGGGGGACACAGCCTCCACGAGACTTCCTCAGTCTTGGTCGAAACAGTTACCAAAACCTCCAAAGTGGGCGGTGCCTACAGTTCCAGCTCCTCCTCTTCCACCACCTCAACAAAACTGACATCTGATGCCAGCATGGTGGTTTGTCATGGAACAGGGCTGTCCAAGGCTGTGGTCGGACAGAAAAACAATTTTACAGTTGACTGCAGCAAAGCAGGTGAGATGATCACCCAGATAAAGACAAAAGTAAAATATAGTATTTACTCTCCTTTTAGTTAGCTTTGGTCTCCATCGACTCCTAAGGGAAATATCTGGCTCTTTAGCATCTCCGTACTCAACTATGTTCAGGAACTAGTTGCCTGTTTGATGTTTGGTGCTGGGCAAGTAGCATACATTTCAGACACATTATTTCAGACACATTACAAAATGATTTTATTTTTTACTGAAAATAGCTGCCTGCTGATGCTGCAACTGATGTTAATGAGTGAGAGTAAACAAAACATTAAAGTTGCGGGCCTTTAAACCAAAACAAAGAGCTAAAGGAGACACCCTCTTACATTATACATAATCATTTCATCCATTGGTTGCATCAACATTTTGATTAGTGCAGCTTTAAGACAACGCACACACACACACACACACACACACACACACACACACACACACACACACACCTGTGCAACTTTTGTACACCACGATCATTAAATCCTCCTCTTACTTCTTGTCCAGGTTCCAACATGCTGATGGTTGGCGTGCATGGACCCCATACTCCTTGCGAGGAGGTGTATGTCAAGCACATGGGCAACAAGCTCTATAACGTCACCTACACCGTCAAGGACAAGGGCAGCTACACCGTCATCGTCAAATGGGGTGACGACAACATCCCCGGGAGCCCTTACAAAGTGGTTGTACCCTAAAAACAAACTGCACCGGTGCCCTGTCTCTTCCCCTCCACCGACCCACCACCTTTTTCTCATCATGTGCACGCTTTAATCAAAATCCCTGGTATTTCTTTTCCTGTGCTGCTCTTCGCTCTTCAGCGGATTAAAATATACTCAACATGCACTAAATCCTGCAAGGACATTTGCTTAGTTTTTCTTGAATAAATCTATTGTGCCAAAGTTTTGAATTAACTCCAGAAATTATATCTACAAGTATGCATTCACATTCAGAGTGATGTAAAGGCAAACAGTGTGGTTTAAGATTCTTTGAATGATGTTTTGCTCGGTCCATAACATTTCCTCCCTCTGTTCTGTCTAGAGACGTTGGGAGTTATCAACAGTATTAAAGTGTGATGCAATATGGTTTTGTATGGTTTAAGAATGAGATATTGACTTTTGTTTTTGTTATATTAAACTATTTTGGTAAGCCTTTGCAGACCTAATAAAAATTTAATTGCTAACTTTCCAGACAAGAATTTATTTAATTTCTCACAGTGGTGGCAGACCATTCGCCAGTTCAGCAGAAGGCATTTCTTAGTTTTTAGATTTTCATAGTTTCTTCATGTAGCTATTTTCTGACCACTGCTGGTTCCTCCATCTGAGCAGCTGTCAGGATATTTTCTCTTGATCACAGAGTCTCTCGACTGAGTATCCGGCGGGTATCTAATAGATAGATTGCAATGCTTTTAATTCTTTGTTTTACATCTGGGAATCTCATGATAGTGACTCTCCTATAGCCCTTTATTTACCTTTGACATCAATTCAACATTACAGATTAGTATTGCACTGATGAAGCAATCCAGGATATCCTTCCTCTCCTCTCATTTATATCCAGTCTGGTTCAGATGCAATCACAAGATGGCAGCATAGTCAAGCTCTCCTTTACGTCTCAACCAAATACACCAGTACAAAATCTCCATTGTTCCCAGTGAAGATTAACTACTCCGTCCATAACACAAGGGAGCCTGTGGAGCATAGAAACCACAGGTATCAGCTTCCATTGTGTGTGTAATTAATCCTGTTGGATCAGCGATGGAATTGGTTTCTGTTGTGGCATCTTCCTGGGGTGGGGTGGGGGGACCCTGCTGAGGACAAATCAACCAGAAAGGAGTTTCAGCCTTTTGCTTGTGTGTGTCCCTGTACATATGTGTGTGTCACCACTTGTGTCTCCTCCATGGCCTGTGCATGTGTTCTGTATGTCCTCTGCGTGGTCCACAGGCCACAGTCCCACAGTGAGTCAACCACCCAGCCTCCACACACTGACACACACCACCAGCACCAGTACTATTCTTCACAGAGAGGAGCCTATAATTAGGTGCTAATTTTCTCTGGTTCCACTGTGACATCATGCTGGGGGCCATGGCGAGGCAAGACAGAGCGAGTGGGTGCATTTGATGAACAGTGGCGAGAGCTCAACTCCGGACCATCTGGCCAAGTGGCTATCCATGCTGACGTTGGGACCTGGGCAGGGCCCACCCACGTCAGCCTGCTCCTCCGGACCGGGACCCAGGCGTCTGTCCACCACAACATGTTTATCTCGAGTGGCTGCCAAGTGAATCACAACCGCGTGGAAGATACAGCTCCTCGCTATGCAGACAGCAGCGATCAAGCAAGCAGAGAGATAGAGACAGAGAGGGGGAGATAGAGAAGTGTGTGTGTGTGTGTGTGTGTGTGTGTGTGTGTGTGTGTGGGATGGTGGGGGGGGGGCAAAGAGAGTATGGGATGTGGAGAGGAAGAAAGATGGATTAAAGGAAGAGAATGGGATTAAAAGAATCCAGATGGAAGAATGGAAGACAGACAGGCACACAGACACACAGAAACAAACAAGAAAAAAGTACATTTGAGACCACCTAAAAAACACACACTGCATATGAGTCAATCACTGCTCCAAATTCATTTAGAACATGCTAATGCAGTGTGTAGTTTAACCTTCAAAGCAATCATAAATGTTGGACTTGCAAAATGGGTGATGACTTATTCATTCTGTTCCATGGAGGATCAATGGGGGGCGTTGCCACAGAGATGCTTTTGTCTCTCTTACATCTCTCTCATCCCCAGCCGCACTCTCTCTCTCTCTCTCTCTCTCTCTCTCTCTCTCTCTCTCTCTCTCTCTCTCTCTCTCTCACACACACACACACACACACACACACACACACACACACACACACACACACACACACACACACACGTTCTCAGAATTCTGGATTATGTTAAGAGTAAAATTGTGTAAAGGCATGCCCCCAAAAGCTTTTGAAGTTGGTGCTCTCAGGGCAAAAATCTCATTCTCTGGCTTGCCCCCATCATGCTGACTCCTGCTCTCCTCTCTCTTTCAATCTACTCTGATCCAGCCTCTCCCTCCCTTCCCCCAATTTCATTTTTCCTCCCTCTCTCTAAATTCCAATCAATCCAAGCCTCTGCAGATACAGTGGTTTATTTTTTCGTCTCACTACTTCTGTCACCACAAGCATGGTTCTGGGGCCTGTTTTTCCACCTTTGACCTTTCTTTATCAATGCAGCTAGTCTCTTTAACTCAGATGGAAATCTTTATAGATTGGGTCAAAAGACAGTACATTGACGTCTCTTGAAGCAGATAAAAAAAGGGAAAACTTCCACGGCTGAGCGAACAGACAAACAAACAGCTAAACGAATGTTTGCACAAACAAATGGCCGCCCGGCTGGATTAATGAATGGACATGTAGAGAGAGTGGAGGGGGGGATCGTTGTAGGAATTCATCCATTCGTTTTCTATCCGAGCCCCAGGCCTTGGTATGTAATTGCTTCATGCATAGTTACAGATACACTGCATAATCAACCAAATACACTAGATTTTTTTGTGTTTATGTTGAAGGCTGCACTTGCATTTACAGGCATTTACATTTGTGGCATTTATATTCAATAGAAGCAGTCTTATAATAGAAAGGCTCATTCATATCTAAGCGCTCATCTCTCCGCTTTAGAATAGACAAATACACACGAGACCAGTGAAAGGTATGTTGTCCTGTGGTTGAATCAGGAACATGTTGTGTTTTATTCATATAGAACAAAGATGAAATATTCATAGCATATTGTTGCTATGCTTTCTTCTGTGTCTCTTACCTCTCATGTACACAAATCCTGATTGAAAATCAGATGGACTATGACCACAAATTGGTTCACTTTGCATAGGAGCGTAAAAACAATGCAAATGGACGAAAGGAGGTCCCACTGGGCGTCAGCAGATTGTGTTCATGCAGCATGCAAATGCATGAAGCATGAAGCCAGTCCAACCTATCTCAACCCAGTACAGGCAAGCTGAACAGGCTGCACTCTATAGAGGGATGGATTTCTGTTGATAGAAGCCTCGGACGAGAGATGCATGCCAAAGACCACCCCAACATAGCATTATCACCCTTGTGCCAAAAAGCACACATACACAATATCACACACATTTTTTCCCATAGACATAAACACACACATCAAGTTGACCAGCCATTCATATACTTACAGGCAACCCCACACACATGAAAAGAAAACAGCATGGTGTGAAATAGTTTGAGGTGAATGAACAGCAACAGCTCGATGCAGGAGACATGACAGGAAGGAAAGCCTTCCTTTGTATGAGAAAGGTGTGCTCACACTTCTTTTGTGGAGCAGCAGGGACGTGTCAGGGGCAAAGTCCCCATGTCTCCATCTCTAATTGGAGCGAATCCCTCTGCCCTGTCCCTACCACACTATGGTGGAAGCAGGATGCTGTGCTAATGGATACCCCCCCCGTGGAGTGCTTGTCCTTGATGTGCTGGGTTGCCGGTGGCCCACGCTGAGGGTAGACTGCAGATTAGAGGCAAATCAGAAGATTTGTTTGTCCTCTCCAAGCGGGGCGGGACATTCAAGGAGAGAGACCAGCCATGGCTGTGATGGAGTGGGTGGACCGGTGCGACAGATGTGTGTTAGTGTGACTGATGTGTTCTGGGTGAACAGGCTGCGCTGGGTCATGACACCTGGAGAACGAACATAAGCCTGTCCAAGAAATGCATGGGCATACTGATACTGTGTGTGTGTGTTTTGATCAGTGTCTAAAAAGGCAAACAGCTGAGCCAAAGGTAGCTTTTTGTGATAACACCTCTGGTGAAGATTTAGGAGAAGATAACAATGTTGTAATTACCTGTGCGAAATTGGAACTGTGGAAGCTCAATGAGCTATAAACAAGGTTACTCTGGTCCCCTTGGGGTAATTGTTTCAGAAGCCTGCAACAGTCTGGTCCAGTGATGGTGAAATTGGAAGGGGTGGTATCCTGTAATTTCTCAGATCACTGAAGCATGTCCTGTGTGTGGGTTGAAACTCAGGCTGATTTGAAATGGAGGCATAACTTTTTGTTCCCTCTTACTGTAAGAGTCAAAGTCATTGGTCTCAATCAGCTTTTAACCTAGCGATGATAGGGCCCTGTGGGTCACTGGGCACCACATGCACAGCTTTTTACATTTCTGTGAATATGCCAATTCCTATTACAGAGTATTTCTCCGGTCATGGCAGCAGTGTTTCTATGAAAATCATGTTGTATTAGAATATGGGTACAGGTGGTTAAATCTATGTCCCATCGGATAGAAATAGCTCAGTTGAACAGAAATGCATCCTATTTGATGCTGCTTGCAGATGGGCCGTCTGGTAATATTAGCATAATGGCATTCAGGGCAAACTCACAGAAATTCACTAATTCATCACAGCATCAGACCAAGCTAAATAATGCTGTGGCCCTTGAGCTTTGAAAGGGCAACATGTTTCCAAATATAGGAGCAGATTGACTGTTTACAGCCTAAACAAATGCTGGCCTTAATTGTTGAATCTTCATACAAGCAGGCAGCATTGCATGGTGAGATGTCTTGTCCGTCATTGTGGCTTGACCATAGGGAAACTTTGAACGGACAGGTTATCCCTCACCCCACATCACACCATGTAAAGGTGACATTTACAGGCCTTGATTCTGTGATCTCCCTCTGATTAACATTGCTTCTCTGCATTTTGTCCTTTCTACCTGCCTGACTAGCAGGTCTCACTTTAAAGGAGAATTCTTGTTGATTTCAACACGTAGCTCTGTTGTTTGTAAATTTTGAGTGCTGTCAGTAGCGAGAAAAACGAAAACAATCAGTGCTGCCTACACCGTGTTATCCTCCTGCTAGTGTTAGCACCCAGGAGGCTGAAACAGGGCAAGTTTTAAACATGCTTTTAGCCTCTTAACATGTTCGAAATGTCATTACAAGTGCCTACCCATGTGAAGTGATTCCTTCCGAGTGAACACAGTGAATCTGACTGCAGTAGATGTGAAAGAAATGCATACAATTTGTGCTAATTCAGTTCTGTTTAGTTCCGGTGTTGAGATGGCAAGACAAGTGTTTTGGGATCGTCTACAAAGTATAACACCGAAAAAATATTTATTAATTTAATGATTAAATAAGGTAGTGTCTCCAAACTTACCTCAATTATAACTTGTCTCCTGCTAGTTGTACTACAGCACTTACTCACTAAAATAAGCATATGAATATTTTTGAAAATATTTTTGTATCGCTTTTCGGTGTTGTAGTTTGTAGCACTTGTCTTGCCATCTCAACACCGGAACTAAACATAACTGAATTAGCACAAATGTTATGCATTTCTTTCACATCTACTGCAGTCAGATTCACTGTGTTCACTGTGAAGGAATCACTTCACATGGGTAGGCACTTTTAATGACATTTCGAACATGTTAAGAGGCTAAAAGCACGTTTAAAACTTGCCCGGTTTCAGCCTCCTGGGTGCTAACACTAGCAGGAGGATAACACGGTGTAGGCAGCACTGATTGTTTTCGCTTTTCTCACTACTACCACCACTCCAAATTTACAAACAACAGAGCTACGTGTTGAAATCGACAGCTAGTTTTGTCAAAGTTTGATTATAATACAGTCACTCCCTTTTGAATGTACCAACTAAACACTGGGCTGTCTGTAAGATTGAAAGATGAGAGGAATCACAATAAATATGCCGCAGCAAATTGATGCTGGGAATGTCATTTTTGACTGCTGTATGAGAAAATATAATACAATGCATCATTGCCGTGTGTGAATGTCACAAGGTGTACATAGATTAAACCACCCACACAGATGGACACCCACACACACACACACGCACGCGCACACGTACGCACGCACACACACACACACACACACACACACACACACACACACACACACACACACACACACACACACACACACACACACACACACACACACACACACACACACACACACACACACACACACACACACACTTATTTCAAAATGCATTTGTTGCAGGCACTCTGTCTTCTAGATGTGCTCTCACCTAGTGATTAATAATGTGTTGCTTACATTATTTAGAATCTTTAAACTAGATGCCTCTTTATTAACATGCATTTTACATTATCATATAGGTTCAGGCCACATTAGTGTCATGTATAAGCCCATCTCGGGCCCCATGAATTTAACCAAGCATGTTATCTTTAGTGTGTGTGAGTTTGCTGCAGGCTTTAAGGTCATAATGTCCAAGAATAACATTTTATGTACATCAGACAACCTACATCCCATTAGATACATACAGTAGACTTGTCATTACTCAAGAGTGGAAAGATAAGGATGTAAAGTTTGACTTTTTGGAAAAATTGGAAGACAAATGCGGTTACAGAAATGCTCATGACGGATCACAGAAAAATAAATAAATCCATGACCATTTAATGAAAGTAAGTTCTGTTCCATATAAAGGATCCTATAGTTAGCATCAAATATCACAGGGCGACATTTAGATAGAAGATATGAGACGATACTGTGCCTATAAGAATTATTAGTTTCAGGGGCCCAGTATATGTCAGTGTTGTGATTAAAGATTGTTCCGATTTAGCCCCAAGTCGCAAAAAACAGCAATCAATTTTGCTTTATGTATCAGTATTAATTTAATGTCAGAATAGAGAGATCAGTCATATTTTGTCTAACAGATGCCAACTACTCCTGTTTATCCTGTCACAGTAGCCAACTTTATAAGAGATAATAACATGGATCAAGGTGGTAATGTGATGTGGATCAATCTTGAATTTATTTTACAACATCAGAAGCCTCATTGTCCCTATAACCAACATTAAAAGAGAAGGGGACAGGGAGAGCTTACAATTATGCTATTATTCTCAGTGTGTCCTTTTAGGCTAAATACTTCAAATCCAGCATAAAAGACATTAATTAATCTGGTTCATTTGAATGGGACAATAAACCCTGTGTAATTAGCATTTTATATACAGTATGAGTGAGTGGCAGCTTGTCTCCTGGCCTCTAGGTGTGTGTTAGAGAGAAAAAGAAAGAGAGGGGGGGGGGGGGAGACACATACATATGTGCTTGTGTGCTGATGTGTATGCCCATGTGTACATGTGTTGTCTGTTTATGTGTTTATGGATTTGTAACTCCAATGGGGGGTGCAATTGTGTCTGTTGTGATCCAGTCCCAGCTGTGTCTCATTAACTGCTGGCATTTTAATCCTCTTAGTCAAATCCCATAATTTTGTCCATCAACAAAAACATAAGCAACAGGGCAACGATTAAGCTACCGAGCTTCAGCCATTCAAAATGGAGAAAGTCTAGATGGGATCAACCCCAGTGCAGTTACATCCACCCTGGTGTTATGTAAAACAATGGGGAGGATTTTCCTTTAAATCTTCATCGACTATTTGGTGCAAATCTACTGTTAATCTGGTTTGGACTCTGCAGAATTCTGGGAGCTGAAAGGATTTGTTGCTTGTAGCTTCACTCTGCTCATCTGCAGATTCTCTGGGGAGGATGAGCAGTTTGGTTACGTACCACTCTGGATTCCTGCAGTCAAATTCTTGTTTACCCATGTGAATTTATTTGAAAATGTATGACTGATTCAGTCTCTGCCTCCCGTTGCCCGACAGTCCTCTCCCCTCTGTGATGAAAGCTATTTCCTTCTCTTTCCCCACACTGGCAGCTGGTGTGTGCTCTTCACCAGCAACACTTCAGCTCAGACAGCTCTATGTATAGATCGCCATCATAGAAAAACCCTATTTCAGTGGTTCTTGCTGCTATGAATATATGTGCAACATTCTGCAGTGCTTTATTTTCAATGCAATTACCTCTTTCTCTCCAAATGAGTCCAATAATGCTGCAATGCGCAAGCTCTTCAGGGTACATAAAATCCAACTTCTTTCGTGATGAGAAACTCGACATGATTGTCCAAATGTCAAGCTGTCCCCCGAGAGGTATTGTAATGTACACAGAGCTTGTGGTTGGTTTTAATTGTGACATTTATGAGATGTGGGAGAGCAACATTTGTGCTCCCTTTCTCTTGTGCCGAATCTACCTAGAGGATTCTTTTTTCAATGAGAGTGAATCGTCCATTAATCGTGGGTACAATTGGTAAATCGATCTGTCAGGTAGTTTTTTCCCAAGCTGCAAATTAGTTTCCCTGGAAGCTGTTAGACTAACTATGAGAATGTTGCAGTGTCTTTACCCAGTGTATGTTAATACCACAGTGTTGCCATAGCTTCCCATGACGCCCATAAAGTTCAAATCAACACATTGCAATTACCATCTATTCTTCGGTGTACGGCTGCCCGTAGTGACTGCCTCCACCAGGAGAGTTAGGACAAGCTTCACTGCTTTATTCTCCTGTATGTCATCCTGGTCTGAAAAACAAGATTAAATTGGTTCTGCTCAACTATTTGCTGTCAGCTAAAAGTAGATGGTTCAGCCTCAGAGAAAAAGGTATCCTGCGAATCTGCGACCAAACACTCACTCAAACAGACAATAGAGGTGTGCATGCACATATGCATGTGGATGCAGATGCACATGCACAACCTCGCACACAAACACACCAAAGAATTCAAAGGCAGATTCAGAAAGCACTCACGGAGAGATGCTTGCACACACCCATATACAAACATGAAAACACAGTTAGTAAACCGTAAAACACATACAGACCGCACAGTGAAATCTTAGTGGCGTGTCAGAAGTCTGTCATTTCTTGTTTGGAAGATGTGAAGGTGTGGGCCGTATTTGTGACCTTTGTTGTGACTGTGAGGCGTGCTTCTCCCTCTTTGGAAAAGATGATTAATTTCTGCTATTTACATTACTGCCCTGAAGGCTCCTCAATAGGCTTCACACATTTGTCATTTCCACTGCACTGTTTTTCAAATGGAAATGAAATAGAATGTACAGCCTCCTGGGTCTGCCTCACCAAGACTCTTTTAAGTAGAGAAGGAGTAGGAAAAAACTGAATTTGCTCATAATAAAACAGCCGTGTCAACATGGCGCTGCAGCAGTCACACAGTGTAAAGTCTTTTGGCTCTAGTAAACAACAAAATAATCTTGAGGGCTATTACGTGCTATGCTCTCACCATTCCCACACTGCTCTTGCTTAATTAGAGCTCTGATTGGATGGGCACAGTCCATAAAACAGCCATAACACTGGTTCAATCCAGCTGCGGATCTGCACTGCTTTTTTAACGTTGGTTTATAGCCTGCAGGAACCATGACACTCACAGTTGTCTGTGTGTGTATCCCCACACCCATCCAGCAAGCACACAAATGTCTTAGTGAAACACCTAGTGAATTAATGTTCACCCTGTTCTCACTTCCTCCTCTCCCTCTCAGAAACAGGGAGTTAAAGGGAAAGTGAGAAATACTTGAAGGTGTCCTGAGAGTGCTTTATGGAATCCTCTGAGTGTCACTGCGCTCTCCTAAATGAGAACCTTTTTGTACACTAAGTACAGACACTTCCTAAGACTTGAATATCCCTGTCCCTCCATCCGTCTTTCCGTTGCTCCATCTTGGAATAACACACAATCAACTGCATGAGCTTTGCTTCATCATGACCATCATTGGCTTTCACCAAAACAATTAGAATTTTTATGCATAAGCACAAAGTCATTGTTGTCATTATCAGGTCCAATGAGTTTCACTAAATGGTCTGATTGGGAAACAGCAGCCACTGGTGAGTCACAAATGAGTTATGGTCATTTATGCTAATCGAAGCTACACACTACACCCACCTCATTCTATGTTAAACAAACACTTTATTTTCCCAATGAGAAGGGCTGGCATTTGTTCCCCGGGGTTGTACTACTACAGCTGGCCTACAGCTGTGATCATAACTTAATGTCTCCATAATGGGCTTGGCCCTCTAAGCAAGCTGACCTGTTAGGCCTGGGACTGCTTGACGGCGGTAATTACACATGTGAGCCATTTAAATGAGCATGATTAGCCAGTAACAAGCTGAAAGAGTGAAAGGAGGTGATTAGACAACTGCGCACTGATTCACCCGCCAGTGAGAAAAACCAAACCGCTGCAGGTGTATATTTGTGTTGCTTTATGCAATAATAGTTGTTCTAATGATGTTTATACTCGTGGTGGTAAGCCCAACCATGATGAGAATCTTAAATTGTTATAAAATGTGGTTTTACTACTATCATTTAGACAGAAGGCACAATAAAATGGAAGTGCTTTAATGTAGCCGTGTGTGCTCAGGCAGATCAGAAAGTCAAAATATATTTAATATCAGCAGTTCAGTTTTGGTTGTTCACCTTGTGTTTATTTCAGTCTCCTGTTTAATTTATCCACCAGCTTGTGCTGTCAGTGTAGCCCCTGACTTAAGCTCAAAGCCCCAGCATTGCCCTCTGGCATTGTTTTCCCTTTGCAGATAAAGGAACCCCTGGCTTAGCATATCAAAATATTGCACTTTAATGTGGCAGGTTTATATATAGAAGGACACATTTATAATTATTTTAGCATCAAAAGATATGCTGGATTGTGTCATTCTAAAGTTTGTATGTGCTACTTGCCATCATAATATCTGACAAGCAGCTCCAGGCCCTTCATTGTGTACTGTGTGAACAAGAGTCCAATTCTGACAGTGTGTTCGTGAGATTTCAATAATGCTCAGTGTCCAAACTTTTGCCATTTACATATTCATGAGTTAAAAAAACCAAAACATACCTTTGCAATCACTTGTACAGCCCTCACAGTTGCTCATACAGGTGCACACATCTTTAATTACCCATGAAACATAATTTTTACCAGTGTTGCTCATTTTAAAGGGGTGATAGAGTGATTATATAGGGTATTTCACACTGTTCCTTAAGGTCTCCTAATAGGGTATGTAACATTGGTTGGGCGGAAAATGCCCCAGGTGCTGTTCTTTGGGCCCTTATGTATCCCTGTGGAATGTCTCTATTTGGAACGACAGCTTTTCTGCCAAATATGGTATGCTCATGAATATTTAGATGAGCTGCGCGCTGATTGGTTGAGCGAACCACATACACATACATTGGAGACGAGACAGCAGGTCTCATATTTTTTGCTGACATTAGGAGAAACTCATAAGAAGTCTGCTATTTTGTTATTAAATTCACTTCTGAGACTTGTTTATGCGAGAAATCAACTATATAAAGCTCAAATATGGGTTGTTTTACGAAAATTGTTGGCTAATTGCAAATTTGGTAAGACGTGTCGGAGCTCCACACAGTCTGACGAGAAAACGGCAGCCGGCTGGGCTCCATACCCAGGGGAAAGTCACCGTTTCTGGGTTACTGGACTACCGGGACTCAGGGCTCCGCAGAGCTGCTGGCATATCATATATTTATAGTTTGAATTTCGTCCCGGCATGTATATCACAGCTACCCCAAGGTCTTACAAAGCTAACACTAAAACTAACACTAACACTTTTGTTTTTGATTTCAATTTAAGGCATTTTTGTGAATTTGAGGGGTCTCCTTAGGAGCAGCTGATATGTGTCCCATTTAATCCTATGGGAAAAGATCGCCGCTACACTTTCGGCATAACTATAGTATATTTACACTTTGAATTTCGTCACGGCATGTATATCACAGCTACCCTAAGGTCTTACAAAGCTTAGCTAAAACTTTTGTCCGATTTCAATTTAATGCATTTTTGTGAATTTTAGAGGTCTTGTTAGGAGGAGGCAAGCTAGCTCCCATTGATAGAGCTCCACCCAGCTCACTCGTGGACAAGAGGCATTTATTTCCCCGATCGTTTGTTTAAATAACTCAACACACATATCCATTTTAAGATTAACTGGAACCTGTGGTAATAAATTGCGGGCGTAACGGAGACGGAGACGGAGCTCCATCTAGCTCACAGCGGGCCGGGTGAAGGAGGTCTGTGAAGGACAGGCCGGGCGGCGAGGCAGCAACCCAGGCAGCACCGGCCGCTGAACTCTGACACACAGTTGGACAAAATTTGCAATTAGCCATCAATTTTCATAAAACGGCCCATATTTCACCCATACATAGTTGATTTTGCATAAAAAAGTCTCAGAAGTGTATTTGGTGATAAAACAGCAGATGAACAATGTATACAATTTCTGAGATATGTGCGACCTATTCAGAAGACTACCTGATCTCAGATCAGTGGTGTAGCCTATGTAAATGTTGGGGCATGACAAAGATAGAGACCAGAGCCAAATAAGGAGGAGCCACCAAGTTGACGTCAACTATTAGCTTTGTTGAGATTTGCCCGTTTTCAGAGGCAGTTTCAAATTGTGAGATTTGCAGAGGAAAGGGATGTCAATGGGATTTTGAGGTTCTATGTATGTCCTATTTACCCACCCGTACTGTCGTTATTCAACTATGACAAGGTAAAATCAGTTTTGCATTCTATCACCCCTTTAAAGGGAGTTGGCTGCATCACAGCAGCAGAACCAAAGAAAAAAGAGCAAGAGAAAACCAGCCACATAACATCTCCAATGCTTTGGGTGACTGATCTGCACTTGAAATGGGGTGAACCGCAGAGTGTGACTCTACTGTTTTCTTGCAGGCGACCAAATAAGATCAAATGTTGTATTAAGTAGAACATGACATCAAATTAGATTCACTGATTAGTGGCCTTACTATAGGTCAGTAATAAAGCAGGACACATCTTTAGTAAATGCTTACAAATGCACATATCCATGCTCAAACATACGTTCGATAATGATCCTTCACTCAACTTGAAAAACCTCTACAGCAGCAGGCCAGTTCCAGCAGCCATTGCCATTAATAACAAATTAACAATGTATGTCTTCTTTAAAATTATAATATTTTTGCAGGGCTCAATTTGAAATCCATCACGGGTGTGAGGGCCTCATTACTAGTATGTAGCCGAGGAATTATCATAGTAAGGCCCTTTGCTGCCTGTCTGTCATTACAATACTGTCAGATGTGCTTTGGCTAGGGGGGTGTTAAAAGGAGCAAAGGGACTTATCTGCTCAGCTGTAAAATGATTTTCTGTCTCCTCAAGAGATATCGTGAGTGTCTGTGTGGGGGGGTGTATCAGTGATCTGAGAGTAATTAAGATATGGGCTCACATCACACAAGGGCTTTGCACGTAGGAGACGAGAAGATAAAATTGAAAGTGAAATAGTTGAGTTTAAAAGGGGGACTTTGATTAATTACAAAATTCTCAAAGTATGGTCTATCCCCTCTTAAATTGAACTGCCATCCAATAGCAGCTGCTCTGAAGCTGATGACCTCAACACCTCCCTTTTATCTTTAATAGGCAGGTTATCTCGTTCATTCATTGCAGCTCACCCGTTCATTTGCTACATTGCTCTTTCTGCAAGACGGAAATACATAATTATCTTTGTATCAAGCTGTTCCATGTAAAGATTTTCTTTTAAGGGTAAGACAATTGTGTGCTTAATGGAATTTCAATTGAGTTTATGGCAAATATCCATATCTCCACTGGTCTTTTCACTTTTACTGCACACACTCTCATCACTAAAGATGGCGATTACAAGGTTTCGTCATTATTACATTACTCTAAAATAGCTACTTCTGTAATTCTTAGACCTCAATACATTTAAAGGAATAGTTGGGCATTTTGGGAAATACGTGAGTTAGATAGGAAGATTAATACCACTCACATATCTGTCCATTGACTATGAAGCAACAGTCAGCAGCTGCTTAGCTTAGCACAAAGACTGGAAACAGAGACAAACAGCTGGCATGGCTCTGTCCGAAGCAAAATCTGTCTACCAGCACCTCTAGAGTTCAAAAAATAATACGTCATACCTCATTTGTTTAATCCATACAAAAATTGAATTGTAAAAACGAAAATTCTTTGTTCCATAGGGGTTATGTGCCAAAACAAATTTGGGCTCTGTGTAGTTGCCAGGCAACCAGCAGCGACTACAGGAAGTTATTGCTCCCAGCCAAGAAATAGTCTGCTACATGATCTTTTTTTTTACACTTCAGTTGTTGTATGGCTTAAACAAACATGTAATGTGTTAATTAATGAGCTTTAGAGGTGCTGGTAGCAGATTATGGACAAAGCCAGGCTAGCTGTTTCCCCGTTGTGTCCAATTTTTATGCTAAGCTAAGCTCAATGGCTGCTGGCTGTAGCCTTATATTAAACAGAAAGATATGAACTTCTCATCTAATTCTCTGCCCAAAAGCATATTTCCCAAAATGTCGAACTATTCCTTTAATTGCCACTGGTAAAAACATCAGCTTACAATATGATGCTGTGTGCATTCATTTGGTCAAATTCAGGATTGCTTGGGCTCCGTTCCCCACAGAAAATAATTGTTCATTTATAGTCTGGTGGGTTACAAAACAAAAGCAGTGGGAAGCGAATGTGGAAATAATGAAATATGCAAAGAGAAGCAGCTTGCACTGGGCTTTCTTATGGAATGATCACCATGTGCATTTCCTGTCATCTATCTGCCCATATGATGTCCTGTGACTCTGTGGTTTGTGTTCTTTCTAGTACAGTAAAGCAGAAACCACATGACAAATGCAGCTCAAAGAAGCTTTAGATTAAAGTGCTGATGCTTATCGCAGTTTACTGATATGATGTATTTAGAGAAAGCCCTCCTTCATTTAGTCTTCCTCAAAGCTGCGATGCTCATGATTGAAAAAACTTTCAAAGGGAGTAAATTGATTTGCCTCCTCCCAGCGGGATTAATAGACCACACTTATATACACCTAAAAAGTGTTCAGTTTTGCTTTTCAACCCTGGGCCTCTGGACTACATCACGAGATATCTAGTTCAATGACAAATCTCAGTTCCCTGGTTTTTCCACTGAATACTATTCACAGGTGACTGACGATTCCTTCACTTGGGACTAAGGAACACAAGCAAAAAAGGAGGGGACACGAGACAGAGAGCAGAAGAGAAACAAATTTTGCAGTCCAGATAAAGGAGAGGCGGAAGTGCTGTGTGCTGTGCCTTTAATTATGATATTTCAACCTAAACAAACAAGCTGAGCCTTACAGCGAAAGGAACACATCGATCTACCCGGGTCCAATCATAATACATCCACTTTTCACCAAGTTTACTTTCTGGCATTCTATCAGGACTTTATAAATTATTTTGGATGACAAATCGATCTGTTGCTTTGCCCCTCTCTCTGCTGAGTGAAGGGAAACTAGATTGCAGTGTGTGTCTGTGTGTGTGTGTGTGTGTGTGTGTTTGTGTGCTTATGTAAATGTGTGTGTGTGTGTGTGTGTGTGTGTGTGTGTGTATGTTTGTTTGTGCGTGTGCGGATAGGCCCGCATGACTGTTTGTGTGTCGTCTGCTTTGGAGGCATCATCTGCCATCTGGCCTCAAAGTACAGAGGCCACATGGTGGGAAAGCAAATGCCACTGGTCAGGCTAGCCAACGCCAAGTCCCGACAAATGACGTCAGAAGAAGCCCTCACTGCCACTGCCCAAACAAACAACCCTGCATCAAGTCAAGTCGATCCCCTCCTGACCCTTTGTCTCACTGTCTGTGGCTTGTAATGATGGCGATGGTGTTCTAGGAATTAAAGCTTATCCTAGCATGGCACTTAGTGACAGTCTCTATGGAAAAAAAGCTGAATGCCTTAAAACAAGTATAATATAGCTTTAGGGATTAGAGAGAAGTTTAGTGAGCCAACTGTATTGAAGCCAGTGACACTTAAGTATCAATCAGCTGAAATGGCAATGGAATTCTGAACACAATCCAATGAAGTGGCCCTTCACATCTGCCAAACAAATATGATTTCAATGCTGAAGCAGATTAGATCATATTTTTTCTACCTGTGCTCCAACACAACTGTCACACAAATCTAGGTGCACCAATGATGGGCAATGAACTCTGAATGTGCTGGTTAATGTCTGTGCTGGACCTGAGCTGTACTTTACAGCTAATTTCTGCATTTTAGCCATCACTTCAGTGATTAGAACCAGCTGGAACATTGTTGAAAAAAAGAAGCGTCCTTTCAATTTGGGGGTGCAACTGCACAGACTGTGTGAGAACCTGTTAAAAGCGTTGTGTTTAGAAGTTCACATAGCATCTGCTCAACACCTCTGCAGTACATGGGGATTGTTTTTAACAGATGAGTCTGGTAAACAATACAATGTCCTTGTAATTACTATTTCAATAAGGGTTTGCCAGTTGGGCGCCATGCTGTCTTTGGTTTTTAATTATACACCATGAGATAAACTTACATCTGTATTTTTCTGTACTGCTACAAGGCCAAAAGAAATACTGCAAGGTTGAAATGACAAGGCAAGGTGAGGAAAGGTATGGTTCAGTTTAGTTTCATGGCTGCACTTTACATTTTTCAGCCGATGTGCCCGTGTGCATAGTTAAGAGACTCATGGCTGATCATTCACTGATGTACTGTACTTGAGGAATTCTCAAAGCCCCAGACAGATGCTGCAGTGTATGTGCTTTAGCTATAGGCACAAGCACTCACAGTGACAGACACCTCCCTTTCTGTTCTAATCCCTTCTACACCTCTTCACCAGATGACAAGAGCTACTTTCCCTATAGACACAGTGTGAACGAGCTAGGTGAAAAATAATTAAAAAGGCACTAGTGGGTGGAACACTTGTCCCTATCTCATTGTTTTCCATGTACTATATATAAATGATAGAATGATTTAATGAGTAGGACCATATTTAAACAACACTTTTGTGTTTTTGCCAGCCTGTAAGGGTGCTAGTAACACAGGCTTAAACATTTGGCTCATCTCTGAGTTACAATAATGAATATGCTTTTAATGCTAAAACAAAACACAGGTAACATTACAAGTGCTATGAACCGCAGCCATATGGCCCATTTGAAGCTTTCTGACAAGCAGCAGTTGTTAAATTACAGATTATCCCAGCAATCCTGACAGGGATAAAACTAGTCATACAGTCCTCAAGCACAAACAGCCTCCCACTCCCGGCAACTCCCTTCCCTGCAGTACATACAGTAGCCCCCCCACACACACACACACACACACACACACACACACACACACACACACACACACACACACAAACAAACACACAAACACACACACACACACACACACACACACACACACACACACACACACACACACACACACACACACATCAACGCACATTTTAAATAGCTTCACACAGGAGTGCATGCTTATGTACACACACACGCACACACACACACACACACACACACACACACACACACACACACACACACACACACACACACACACACACACACGGACTCAGAGATGCAGACACACAAACACACCCAGCTGCTATGTGCAATAAAGAACCAAGAAGACCTAGTCTATTTTACACATCCACAGGGGTCAATAACTCATTAGGGTGGAGGAAAGGCAGCGGCAGCTGTGGAAGATGACGTGGTGGGAGATGGGCTGTGTGGCTGTGGGCTGTTCACCTGAGGGTATCAGCATGTCGTTGTGCCCAGAGGTCACTAGGACGATTCATGACTTCATTAGCAGCATATCATAAAACATGCCCGGGTGTTCGCAGGCCTGAAATAGGGTACTGTGTGTAATTTGCCTGTTTTATTCGTCTCTAACCTTTTTCTGCCTTTCTGGGATTTTTATTGCTCATCCTATTGGCTTTTTATTTATTACCCTTTTATCGCTTGTCATGAACTTTGCATCTCGTTGAAATGCTCCATAAAAATGAAGTTTATTATGAGGTTAAACCAGACCTATGTCCTACTACCAACACAGTGCAGAGCATTGGCCTATATGATTGTCTTTAAAGGCACTGTAGGCATTGAAGCAACTATTTGTACTACAGATGATTCATTCTGCTGTTATTTCTGCCTTAAACTTACCAAATCGCTTCAATAGTTTCAAATGTTTTGAGTTTCTTTTTCTTGACCCGAATCAAATGGCGGCTGTCCCTTCACTTCTACCTTAACAAGCCCTGGCATGTCTCCAGTGAAGGGGACTCATCTGTTTAATCATTTCAATCAGTGAGCTGGACCAGACTAAATATAGAATACAGAAAACAGGCGGCAGTGTGGGCTGCACCAGTGTACTACAGTGAACAGACTGTTACTGTCAATGGATCAAATGCAAAAAATATGTCTGTGTGTGTTGTGAGAGCCTGCATGAAAGTCTAAAGGTTTATCATACCGTCTGTGTGTGCTGTTTTGAATGCTTGCCTGTGAGTTACAACACTAAGCACACTTAAGGACCTGTTTGCAAAATGTATCCTGTTACACAACCTAATCCCAAAGGCTTCAGCGTCACTTCAGTGCTACAAGTTCAAAATGTTGACAGGCGCTATCTGGCTGTACAGATCAAGAGCCTGGTTATGTATTATTATTACTGGAAAACACTGAAAACCATGTCTGCATGCTTGTTGAGATGTATGCATTTATTATATCTATATCCAGATCAGCAGTTTCCATCTTTGAACTGATGTCCACACAAAATACCACAAAAATGCCAGATGAGTTGTTCAACCTTGTTGAGGACACATGCTAATTACTAGATCCAAAGAGTAAATCCATAAACACACAGACGATGTAATTAAATCATCTGCACAGCTCTGTGTCAACACCAATCATCTGAAATGACCTTGGAACTTCTTGGAATGGAGTGGCATATTCATGAAGTATGTCAGCACCTTGAATGGAGTCATTCTGACCATCCCACTACACCTCAGACCACAACCGTACAAAATGACTAGTCCTATATAATGTATCTGTCAACGTACTATGAGAAAAACAGGATAGAACTGTGGTTTTTACTTGTAGAAAGATCAAATAATAATGTAGAATTAAAATTTCTAATAATTTAGAATTTACAAACCGAAGCTTCTGGATGCAGAACGAAAGATTAAAAAAAAAATGCCATGTATGTTTTCTTTGTCACACACCCACACTAATTTTCTAAAGCAAATATTACCATGTTTTGTAAAAAAATCTGAAATTCAGAACGTTTTTAACAAATTGCTTTTTACATTACAGGATATGTAAATGTTCAATAACCACTTTGACTACCTTTTAAATCAAAACACTGTGGCTATCTGTGCTCTGACAAGCTTGCAACTAGTCTGGCATCCAACTCAGCTGGGACGCCTGTGTTTGGTGCCATTTGGCAACCGCTGGAATATTTAAATGCCCTGATGAATACATAGCCCCTGGGCCTGACTGCTCAAACTGAACACTGGGTGTGCTCTGACATGCTCAGCATACACTAATGGGACTTCTGACAGTCCTGTGCATTCAGCCTACAAAAACTCAGCATTGTGCCAGAGGGGGCCAGAGGCTGGGTGTGAATGTAATGCACTGGCTGAAGATCTGCACAACAAAAGGCCACAGGTCTGACTCTTACAACGTTTCCACAACGTGTCCATCAACAACCACTTATAGTGTCAAACTGTCCTTGAACGAGACACTGGGCCACTTCCTTCTCTCGTTACAAATTACAGTACTTTGAATAAGAGCAACAACTGTGGTATTTGTTTTTAAGAGAATTAATCTACATCTAATTTCTGTTAGGATTGGATACTGTGTCAATGGTCAAAGAGAACGTCCATTTTCTAGAAGCTCAGCAGCTGTGTGTACTTAACCATGACTCTGAACCCATGTTGTGCTCAGCTGAAGCTGGAGAAGATCTACAGCTAAGTGACTACAGTTTAAAAGATACCAGAAAACTGTAACCTGCACGCACACAGGGGCTTAGGAAAGTGATGTATGCCAAGATGTTGAAAGCTTTGGTGCTGTCCGTGGTGCTGAAAACATAACTGGTTAAAATGGGACCGAAAACGGCTCAGTGGGAACGTGCTCTGCATGTCCTAATACGTAGATCTGAAGCCAAATTCGGTCCCCGCAGCAACACATGCTTCACAGTGTACGCATCTGTCTCAAATCCCAAGATGTGTTATGTTATAGAACAAAAGAGACATTTCATTGATTATGGTTATTTTGGAAAATGTCAGTGCTCGATTATGTTGACCTTTCAAGCTGTGTAACTCCGTTGAGCAGCATCACAGAACGAGGCAATCCAAGAAACAATATTCATCACGATTTGTTGCAGATCTGAAATCCGTATTTAAGCCCAAATATTGAAATTAAAATACATATAGCCAAACAACCACGTGCATGGCATCCTGTAAGAGTTTAAATAGCAAAGCAAACAACAATATAACTCTTAACTCCCCAAATTTAGACTTATTTTTTGTTCTGTGTATTACGGATTTTCGAAAGAAAAAATGAGGAAAACTTCAAAGGATTGTGTGCATTAATGAGGCCAGAGAAATCCCACATCCATTACGACCGCCACAGAAAATAAGACACCTTATTTATGTCATGATTTGTATCATATACAGTGACATACATTTGGGGTAAGTCGAATTGTGAGGGTTCACGGTGTGCAGCGAGAGGAAACACAA
Organism: Sander vitreus; assembly: GCF_031162955.1. Lineage (NCBI taxonomy): Eukaryota > Metazoa > Chordata > Actinopteri > Perciformes > Percidae > Sander > Sander vitreus. Next base: position 18,460,993 of record NC_135862.1, on the reverse strand, counting down.
ACATAAGCGTTAACTTGAGGTTCTGGATATGCCGCCTACTTGGACTACCATTACGCATTGATTAGTCTCCCCACAGTGAAGCAGCAGAGGAATTTCTGGGTGCAGATAGGACCACTCCTCTCTCTGCATATGATTTTCTCTCCTCTCTCCACAGTCGGGGCTCGGTGATGAGAAGGGGGAGGGTGGTCTTGCAGTCGACGAGAGGAACAGGAGTTTATTGAGGAGTAGCTGCAACGCGAGGAAAAACGCATGCAACTGAGTACCGTTGCCTTGCGGATGGAAAGAAGAGAGAAAAAAGATCGCACTTGGACGACTGACCACTTTGCAGAGAAACTGCTGCTCGAATTGTTTAACTTGTTGATGCGACGTTATTCTACTGTTTTTCCTCTATCGTCTGGCTGCAGTATTCTCTTCCGAGGATAGGTATTTTATAAAACTCACCGTGGATGCAGTTTAAATAGCAGCCTTTCCTAAGGTGGGTGGTTTTCTTTTACTTTCAATCTGCTTATTGATGCGTGACGTTTTCGAAATCCAATTCATATTCTGCCGCAATTCCATAACTGAACAGTTACAATGAGGAAAAGGCTTGAGAGTGATACTCAACAGTGCTAAGCGCAGTGGCAGTATAAGTAAATGGGTTTGTGTGTTTTCTTCACATTTTGTTTAGCCTTGGAGCTTCAGAAGCCTAACCACCAGTGTCTCTATCTGCTGTTTTTCCTGCAGATGCAATTCATCTCTGAACCATAGCACTGTAATAACCGGAACAGGGTTGTATTAAACACTATAGGCCAGCATGGCAGCAGGTGTAGCGGCATGGCTCCCATTCGCCCGAGCGGCGGCCATAGGATGGATGCCCGTGGCGAGCACCCCGATGCCCATCCCTCCGCAAGAAAAGACGAAAGGCAAAGACGGGCTCATCATCCTCAACGTGAGTGGGACCAAGTTTCAGACGTGGCGAACTACTTTAGAGAGGTACCCGGACACTTTGCTGGGGAGCACGGAGAGAGACTTCTTTTTCCACGAAGAGACAAATGAGTACTTCTTCGACCGTGACCCTGACATCTTTAGACATATCCTCAATTTTTTCCGCACAGGGAAACTACACTATCCGCGCCAGGAATGCATAGCAGCGTACGACGAGGAGCTCGCTTTCTTTGGTATAATCCCCGAAATCATTGGTGACTGTTGTTATGAGGAGTACAAGGACCGGAGGCGCGAAAATGCAGAGAGGCTTCAAGACGACGAGGAGATGGACATGAGCAATGACGCACCGCCGGTGAACCTCACGTACCGGGAGTTCCTGTGGCGGGCTTTTGAAAACCCTCACACCAGCACCTTAGCTCTGGTCTTCTACTATGTTACAGGCTTCTTCATTGCCATATCAGTGATGGCCAATGTGGTGGAGACGGTTCCGTGTGGGGTTTTGCCCAACAGGTCAAAGGAGATGTCCTGTGGCGACCGTTACGCACTGGCCTTCTTTTGTTTAGACACTGCGTGCGTCATGATATTCACGGTTGAGTATCTCCTCCGTCTAATAGCAGCTCCCAGTCGGTACAAGTTCATGAAGAGTGTGATGAGCGTCATTGACGTGGTCGCCATCATGCCTTACTACATTGGCCTGGTCATGACCGATAATGACCAGGTGAGCGGTGCTTTCGTCACACTGAGAGTCTTCCGGGTCTTTCGGATTTTCAAGTTCTCCCGGCACTCCGCGGGGCTGCGCATCCTGGGCTACACCTTGAAGAGTTGCGCTTCCGAGCTGGGCTTCCTACTATTCTCCCTCACCATGGCCATCATTATTTTTGCAACGGTCATGTTTTATGCAGAAAAGGGCTCCACAGCCAGCAAGTTCACCAGTATCCCCGCAGCGTTTTGGTACACCATTGTCACCATGACAACACTGGGGTAGGTGGCTGCATATTGTAAGTCCATAAAATCTAATAAGCTTTTTTAACTCACCATTAATCTCCGCATGAAACAGCTTATTGCCTCTATGAAACACCCATATTTATAGCGAAACACGGTACAAAACAGGTCGTCAAATTGTTTAATTAAAGTAATACCATGTATTAATCCACAATTTCATTTCATTTCAAAATACATTTTTCTAATTCTTGAAGAGTAGTAAATCAGCGTATAGCCTAATTATCAGACATTTTCGGCCATTATTTGAACTAATTATCGTGCGGCCACAGGTGTGCATCTAGTGGGCATATTAACGGCCTCGAGTGCGGCTCAGCCAATATGATTGCAGGAGCGGTCTGTTTTATAGAGGCTTCTGTGCTCCATTCACTGCCTATCAATGAGCCTGCACCTCACAAGCAGCCCTTATCCGAAGGTTAGGCCTTGTCATTGTCTGTTTTCAAGGTTCATTATTGGACGGGCTCTTTTGGAAAGGTTACTGCAGTGAACACAAACACTGTGGTCAATAAACAGACAGTGGAGGGGTCTTTTTATTTTTTATTTCCATGTTACATGAGAGCTCATGATACCAAAAAAAGCTCCTAACTGGCCAAGATCCTGCATACCGCATTACAGGCCACACATGTGCAGTGATTGAATTAAAGGCAGTAGTTTACAAGATGTATAGACTGCACACACACACACACACACACACACACACACACACACACACACACACACACACACACACACACACACACACACACACACACACACACACCCTCCCCCTCCCTACACCTCCTCCTCTCTGCCTCTCATTCTTCTCCCGCTCTCTCTCCCTTTAACGAGGTATAGTAAATATTTGAATGCTAATTTCATGCTCATGAACAACGTCAGCTGTACTATGTGCTGATGTAGCATAAAATAATTAAAAGTGATTAAAACGATTTCATCAAATTAATTTGTATTGATGAACGCACTCAACTGCTGAGATGCTCGCGTGGGTTATTATTATTATTATTACTATTATTATTATTATTATTATTATTATTTCATTATTCACTCACATTCTGGAGCAGTGCACTCTCCAAGGTGCTGAAAAATAGTTGTCAATGAGCCGACTGGCTGCCATTTGGTTTTTATCTGCTCAAATAAATAAAGTGAATGTGGCGTTTGACTGAAGCACTATTATTGAGTTATACAGTGGGAAATAATAATCGGACTGTTTCTAATTTGTATGTAAAAATATCCTGGTTGCTTCTTTACTCGCTGCTGCACGTATGAAATTGAACAGCCACTCAGCCAATGTTAGCCCTCACGCGCTGCTCTTCACTGATGACACAGAAATGAGGTCCTATTGAAATAATGTTCTCTTTTAATTTCAAAGTCATAACATCACAGATCAAACATTGCAAAACAAATTGCCACTGGCTGTGTGTACTTGTGTATGTGCTTGAGACGTGTCAGGCATAATTATGTGAATATAAAGTTTAGATGCACACTTTTCTGTATTATTTTTGGTTTAACTGATACAGGAATGTTCATGCTTCATACAAACAAACTGAATTATATTCTTGATTTTTTTATGTGTTTGATATGGATCCTCCCTGATCCTCATATTTGCATTGGTGCAGACACCTGGTTACCCTTCAGCTCTGCAGGCAACATATCTTCTTCTTAATATTATTGTAATAATAATAGTTATTGTTCATTGTCACTACGCCAACCTCTCTCTATCAACCCTCATGCAGCTGGTGACACTGAGTTAGTGGATTTCCTGTCTTCTTAATGGCATACAAAGCTTCCTCGTGCACTCACTCAATACCAGTCAAACTACCACTCACCCTCGAAATGACCAATGAGTGCATAATCAGTGATATGCACGATCCGGTGATTGAAGCTGCCAGCTCAAACGTAATGCTGCAATGGTCATGCTTTCTATTCAGATTCAAAGCGCAGATAACAGATGAGTTGTGTAAGAGTGTACATTATTTATCTTTGGGGAGCTGGTAATCCTCTTTGTGTTACTTAAGATGGATTTGAAAAATATGTTCTGTCGTGGGAGAACAAAACTGAAATGTCCTTGGTAATGGGGACGTTTCCGTCACTCCATTGTGAATCATGACAGCCAGGCTGACAGATTTGCAACCTGAACTGAAGCCTTGCAGTGGTGCAGAATGCTGCATAGTGGACCACCGATGGAGAGGCTGAATACCCATCACTGAAAGACAAAGTCGGTTCCTCATGATTTTTCATTGTCTTGAGTTGTGCTTTCAAAAAAACATACAACCCTACAGTAGAGCTGAATTGTGGTTGTCATTGTCTGCTGAACACACTGAAGTGAGGGAAATATCTGTTGTACTCTCCTCCAGTAACCTTCAAATGCTTGTCTGATCAGGGGAAATGAGGTATTCTTATGGTTTGTTTCAGATCTCAGCATACAGAAAAATGTATCCATGTCTAACAAATAGTTACTTAAGTCAGAAATGAATGGGGTAGTATTTTCATTCGGTCGCAAATAAGCTCTTTAAAGACTAGCGGGGGTGCTGCTGGCTGTAACCTCCATTTGAGGCATTTGATTTAATTCTGATAGTCAATGATGCTTTATGCCTGCATGGTATCATGATGCCTTTCCACTACATATATTTTCAATTTCCCTGACTCACACCCTGTGGAAGTAAAGACAGTGGCATGTGTTCTCTTCCCCGCTGATGGTCCATTGATTGTGCTTAAGCAGACGTGCAGACATTGGGAGAGCAGGGGCTCCTGTTCAGAGGCACTTGGCAGGCAGCCTGAATGAAAAGGAAGGGTGCCTGGAGACCAGCGGAGAATCAATAGCACTGTGCAGCTGCGTGTCACGCCTCTGTGTGTCTACTGCTCTGTGCCACCAAACACAGGACAAGACCCACTTATCCCTCTTTATTTATTGAGCCTAATCTCTGTGGCTGCTTTCGGAAACCTAACAAAGAGGAATCTGTCTCTGTCAGAATGCTCCTGCCAAGATCTTCAAGAATTGTGTGACTGGGTGTAAAATATGAGATTTTTATCCGTGGTATTGCGTTTTGCAATATCTCTGAAAACTGCACTAATGTCTGAGAGTATAATTTTGTGACTTGATTTAATTCTGTCCATTTAAGGCAGCAATAGATTTCAATATAAAGATAGCATTCCAATTTGTCAGGCTGGAATCAGGTGTTGCAGTGTTTTCTTGCTCTTGTTTTCTCTGGATGATCCACACAGTCAGGGTAAATTAGCTGCAGAGGATTTTTTTAGTTGCTTCAGATCTTTTAAGTGATTTAAGGTGTAATGGAGGGCACTGCTGAGAGCAGCTGTGAAAACGGTGGAAGTCAAGCGCAACCCACAAGGGAAGAGGAGTGGGGAGGACAGGGTTTAGTGTGGCACAGAGGCACACACGTTCCTCTGGACACAAACAGACATTACCTTTGATAGATATAATAGACGTTAGCATCCGACACAAACATTTCTTTTTCAAACACACAGACTTTTCTCCCAATCGTCATATCAATATCCTTCTTTCAGCCACTGCCTCTTATTCAAATTACTGGCTTGTCATGAAATTTACTATGTGCATTGTCCTGTGGTGCAACAAAAACGGCTGTACATTGTAGTCACTCAACAGATGCAGAATTTATCACCATGTCATATGTCTGTGCTACAGCTCCACCCACCAAATACGACTGGAAAGGCCTGACAAGTGAGACCTATAAACCTCTCAGGATAGGATTTATAAGACAGAGGAGACGAGGTTAACAGACATGAGGGTCACTGTCGGCCTATAAACCACCAGAAGTATAATCATTATCTTGCTTTCCAGTTTTGACACCTCAACCCCATTTCAATCAAAGCCTTCAATGCAAAGCATTAACTTCATGCTTCGATATAGTGCAGAGCAAATCTTTTTGAAGTTCAACCCCTTTAATACATGTCAAATGTAATGGAAATGTGCAAGAACAATCTGGAGGGCCTTTTACTGTTTCTGTACCCATGAGATAACGAATGCATTCTTGATGATATAGTACTTGTGTTGTTGGATACGTTTTCATGCCCCTTGCAGCCAATGCAGAGGATTTTCACTCTGTTTTTTTCTTCTGAGCACGACAGTCAGCGAGAACATTTGGTGCGTTTGATTATGTACTGCAATGGGTGTAATTTTTGTGTTCAGTAGAATACATTACACCACTTGGCATTGTGTATGTTATGCACATTATGAAAATCAGCAATCCATTATGAGCAATGTGATGAATTACTGTGTAAAGCAGAAGTGGCTGATGTGAGATGTGTAGGCTGCCATTAGCCTGCAGGCTCAGAGTGCCTCTCCAGGTGCTTTATTGGGGAGGAGAGGTGATGCTAATATGAGGCTGGTATAATGGTCCTGAAGTGACAGGTGACTTAATGAGGGGAACCTGGCACTGAAATGTGTTCTGTGCAAGCTATTTTCTGCCCATGCAAATGATTGCGAAATGAAAGAGTAAAAGTGAGGGCGGGAACAGGCAGCCTTCCTCAGAGGAGATTATGATCATTGTGAAAGACAGAATCTGTGAAAAAACAAACAGATATGCTCTTTCTTTCTGCTAAATTGAAAATATGCAAGCCCCTGCATCTTCTTTATTCTCTTTGTTTTCATCACACTGAAACAGTTTCATACTGGCAGCTAGAGATTTAAAAGGGTGTTGTGGAGGTGTGAGTTGAATGATTGATTAACATTTTATAGGCATTCATATATTACAGATTTATTACATCATATTAATAATAGGTAGAAACTTCAAAGACTTTCATTTTCACCTTAAATAACGTTTTAATGGTAGTACATATATTTTTTTATTGAATAATACAATGTCAAAAAGAAAATGTATTTGTGGTCAGTCAACCCTGAACTGAAAAACAGGTTATGGCCAGGTTGATGTGAGGATACTGTATGTGTGAACTGACTCTAAAAGCAGGCATGCGTCACTGCGGATGGTCAGATTGATAAATAATCTATATGGCAAGGACAAAATGCCTGTCCCTCCATTTGATTTGATTTCTTTGACAACCCGTCTTCGAGGCAGCACCAATAACACTCATTCCATGCGGGGGGTTTTCAATAATTCACTTTGAATGTGCTGCATTAATCAGGGAAATAGACTGGCATGTTCTGCACTTGGGTCAGGGTAACGTAGTGTGAGGACATACAATATATTATCAGTGTTATTTCCACTGCTCAGTATTTTCACCTTCTTCTTTGTATTGCAAGCAACTTCAAAGATTAATGGAATTTTCCAGAACAAGATTAAAGTTACTCTGAATGAATGCAGCATTACTGCATTAGGAAATAAGGAGATATGTGAGAAAACACATTACCTCGATTTCATTGTTGTTAGAAAGTATTCGCTCTGCCTGGTTCCACTTCCATCCAATCTAACAGCCCAGATACCCTGACCCAGCTTGAGAGAATGAATGAAATGGGGAAAAATTGCCTATTATGTGACTGTGTCCTATCTTGAAAGTTGATATGTTGTAAAAGATACTGAATGTAAAGTGTATGCCATGAGATCAGTGGATCAAATGGTGTGCAAATGATAAACCCAAGCCCAACAGCTATCTTCTCCTCTGGTGCTGCGTGGCTTATTTACATACTCAGCATTTACATACAGATGAAAATGGCTTGTCCGGGCATGGAGATTGGTATGCAGCCACACATAATGCCTCCTCATCACTTTGTTGAAATGTACAACAGTATTCTAAGTGGATAACACTGTGCTTAGCATTAGATCCATGCAATTGTCATGTCAGGATCACAATAAATGTAATCTACAAAAATTACTGTCAGACTATATGCTGAGTTTGTTATTCTAAACATGTATTATTATTATTATTATTATTATCATCATTATTATTAGTCTCCATTGACACAGGTGCATACTGTTTTAATTGTCTACACAGGCTATGCTATGGTGACTGAGAGAGACACTGTGGGTGACACCACAAAATTTGGTTTCAATCAAATACCAAGTAATACCAGGGCCAGAATCACTGATATCGAAATCTGAGACCTTTCATTATTAAAGGTGGTAATGTAATTTCATGTAGGGGAGGACCACGTGTCATCATTTATGAGGTGAACATTATCATCATATCGTCATTAATAAGCTACTTCTGAATATATTTCCATCAGTTTTTAATGGTAAATAAAAACCTGTGCTGTGTGAATTCTATAAGCTAACAAATTGTTCACCATGTGCATGCACACAACAACAGCAGAGAATCAAAGAGTCTATGCATTAATAAGAGTGTTTATTCAGTTTTCTTTTTGTATCAATCTTATTTATGCAAGTATTGATACCCAGAGTAAGACTGTCGGTATTCTCAATCCTGTAGGTATCGATGCACCCACCCCTACAGCACAATGCCTCAAAATATCTTTACCACTCTACAATACATACACAACATACAGAAATGCACATTGCAATTGCAAATACAGAAACACAACAAAGGTGATGTCTTTCCAAATAACTAAAAACTGACAAACACAAGAATTATATTTATTTTAGTTTAAATACTGTGATATCATGATTCAAATATTAGTGGAGAAATATGCTAAACACCTTGCATCAGTAGGCGATTTGTTAATTTTTAACTCCCTACATGCGAACCGCCCCATGAACGACTCTTTTGGTTCTGTATTTTTTTAATACCACCCCTCTAGCTATATAGTTTAAAGAATATTATAAATCTAAGATGAATTTGGCAGAAGGGACTCAGAGAAAAAGTCGCAATTACAAATCTGTCTGCTATTTCAGCACCACAAACAACGCCATGGATTTCTCAATACACATTTAGAATACTGATATTTCAGGGCCATGGTCGGGGTCAAACTTCAGTTAGATAAAGGATCAATGAGTCAAGCAGACTAGACCAACATATTCAACTAAACAACCCCTCTGCCCCTAGATGATGGCAGACTAACAAGGGGTAATTGTTTTTTTTTCATTTGCGGCACTTTTCTTTATATAAATTATGTGTCAAGTTAGTGAATGAGTTTCTTGATTTGATTGTGTCTATTTGTTTGCAGTGTCCATTTTATTTTTTATTTTCTTAATGCCACCTACCTGTTGTCAATATGGAAAAAATTTTTTTTCATTTGCTTGTTTCGTTTCCTGGCGTCCTATTAGTCACTGCATCCGGCCAAGAAATCGTTTTAACCTTTCGTACATTTTTACAGTTTTTGTACAGATTAACAAACATTAGTCAGCTTTCGAGGTGCTAGTAGGCAGATTTTGTGACCTTTGGACAGAGCCAGGTTAGCTGTTTCCCTTGTTTCCAGTCTTTATGCTAAGCTAAGCTAACCACATACTTGCTTTAGCTTCCTAGCATTAGTCGTTTCAGCAAGTGCCCCAAAACAATATACATTTATGTTTGCGTGACAAAGCCCTCTGGCCCCTATAGTAATTATGACAGGAGAAACAGAGGAAGTCATGTGACTATCATAGGCTGACAAAATTCACATAGGGAGGAGGTTGGGATGGATTAATGGGTCAACACTTTTTTTTTAACCATGACCACGATTGTTTCCTAATCTTAAATAAGTAGTCGTTTTAACCCAAACCACAATGTTTCTATAAAACCTATCCAAACCCTTATCAGAGCATTGTCAAATAGGGATTGAGTGCTCTCCCTCTTATTAATGTGAAGGTTATTCTTTATTCTATTGTGTCATCTCATGTCTTTCATTTTAGTCAGGCCTCACTTTCAATACAACATTTTCACATATTGCAGAAACCCGTTTTATAAGTTCAAGTTCAGCCACTAAAAGTTTCCTTGGAGAGAAATACTGTAGTCACACTTACCTGTTTACATTTTCAAGGTTTAGGGTTTCCCTGTAAGGTCAGACAACTAATTATCAACTCAACATGGTGTTGAAACAACAGAGGAATGAATTCATATGAATAATTCCCACACGGTCACATTAGCATTAGAAAAAAAACAACTTGTAGAGTTAAACATATGCAAGTCACTGGCCTTGCATTTGTTACTTCTGTGTTACACTTGAGCTAATCGGCATACAAAGAACAGGCAGACATTTTAATGTCCGCTATGCCTGAACATTATGCTACTCCCCGCATTGGAATGTTATGAGTGCTGGTTGAGGGAGAAACAGTTGTTCTTTTATTTTTAGATGCCACTGTCACTATGGTAAACATTGACCTAGCATTCATAATGCTGCATTTCCCAGACTCAATACAGCCTTTGCCCCCTTTCTGACCTCGAAATCCATTTATGCAGTACAGATGTGGGAACAAAAGTTATGAGGAAAGTGATGATAGTCCAAACTGTCAATGTAAGGAGTTTGGGAGGGGTGAATTTCACTTTGCACTGATTTTCTCTCTCAGGCGCATGGGACAGCATAGCAAAACACAATATCTTGAAACGGTGCCAGCTTTTATAATGCCAGACTGTGAGTATCCCTCCCCCTGACATTTGTCTCTTTATCAAAAACGCCCCTCAGCCAACAAGCCAACATCTGTGATCAGCAGAGATTGTAGCTAACAGCAATCGTCAGTGTGCTGTGGGAACTAAAAAGAATTCAAAGAGTGATGTAACTTCTGCTGGTCTGACACTTCATCTGAAGAGTGATATCACTAGATAAGGCTTTAAAATGAAAGTTGTGCTGTTTTTCAAACCTATCAGCAAAACATAAACTGGGGTGAAATGAGATAAATCCTTTACCTTGTCAGTTTCCTTAGTTTTAAAGTCTGTACACTTAAATGTGTAGCATACATTTAATTCACTGCGACACACTTTCATTGTATGATAGTGTGTAATGTTAACACCAGTTACTCTCTCGTATCCTGTGAGAGCGTTGAAATCAATATAGACTTTCATGCACCAAAGACAAACAGAAGGCATAGCTTGCCATCAGTTTCAGAGAGAGCAGTGAAACTTTGATGTGAACACATTAATTGAAATTTGGTTTACAGCCCATTCATAATATGTCAACGTGAACAGCTTCACAGCAAAGTCATGAATATTGATTCACCCTGTTTGTCAGCTTAAAGCTTGGTTTCACTGATGAACCGTCTCATTTTTGTCAGAGCTGAGGCATCTTGTGCCAGTTTACAGCGCCAGGATACTACAATAAAAGCTCCTTATGATCAATACTGATCCCACTTGAATGAAATCCATAGCATTCACTGTAAGGCAGAATACAGATCGTTGTAAAGCACACAAGTGTGGCTTCAAGTTGAGCTGCGCATACATGCCACTGTTAACCCAGTTTCAATGTTGAGTCTTTGCCACAGGCTCCATAGAATATTAGTTTCTGTATGCAGTCTGAATGATAAGAGGCTATGTCCCATTTCAGTTGAGGTATAAAGAGCTTCCTCCTGCCTGCCTGGCAGGGAGGTCCTGCTGAGATGAGGGATGTCAGCCTGTCACCCTGACGCATGGCAGCTGTTTCCTGTCTGCCCCAGCTTCTATTAATAGCTAAATATATCACTTAATGTAGGCCATTTGGTCAAACAGAAACTAAACAGGGCATGTGCTCCAGGGCTATATTATTCTCTTTCACCTCAAAGTTATTTCTTACGTACAGGTGTATCAGCCTTTCTTGATATTTTCCTCTTCTTTACCTGTCTTCATGCGGTCTCAGATGGATTCATGACATATTAATTGGCGATCATATAGTGCTATTATGTTACGTCAAGTTCAGACCTTCAGACACGTTCAGCTGACCAGTTCTGCTAATCTAATGCAAGTGCAATATACTTTGTAGAGATACATATAAATATATCTGGTGGTTTAAATTTAAAGACTCCATGCACAGATAACCCTGATGACACCACTATGACAGCATCATATCTCTTAGTCTTGAGAAAGCTCCTCCAGAGCCACAGAAGACATCATACCATATGGTGTTTTTTTACAAGCTGAGTACTCCTCATCATGAGGAAACTAATCTTCATGTGTAAAGTTGGTGGAGTGCCCCTTTAATTAAAACTAGCACTCAATAGATCAATGAAGTGCAATAGACTTTGTAGAGATATATATAAATATATCTGTTATTATTCTGCTATCAATCATCATTACAACTATCAGTTGCTATTATTACAGTTACTATCATATGCTACTGTATATTGGTGGTGGACACAATACAGCCTGTACAATATAAATCATTCCAATACAATGGCCCTGCAATAACTACCTGCTTGTGAAAAGTGCTCTTTTTTTAGCTTTTGGTTCTTGTTATGGAGGTATTCAAAATGTCAATCACACACAACCATATGATGTAACTGAATTACCACAAACTATGGTCTTAAAGAATTACCACAGTGTTAAATCAACACTTCACTGCCAGTCTCACCAGGGATTGAGCATTAAATCTTCACTAAGGGAAATGGTGATGATGCTTTTATTGTGCCCGCCACCTGTAAATTCAGAGCAGCCACAAGGCAGGTTGAAGGCTTCACATATCAGTGTCTGTCTTTTGTCTGTATTTCAGCGTAATTTACTACGACGGTGATAAACTATAGTATTTTTCAGGGTTTCTGCATAAACAGACAGCAGTTGTTTTTTTTTAGCCACACTAGCAGCATGGTTCTATGAATGGTAATGTTTGTCTGTCGGCTGGTTGGCCCACCACTTTGATCCAGACTGAAATATCTCCACAACTATTGGATGGATTTCCATGACATTTTGTACAGATATTTATGGTTCAGAGAGGATGACGCCGCCTGACTTTGGTAATCCCCTGACTTTTCCTCTAGTGCCACCATGAGGTTGACATTTGAAGTTTTGGAACTGTTGGATGGCTTGCCTTGAAAGTTTGTACAGACCTTCATGTTCCCCTCAGGATGAGTTGTAAGAACTCCATTAATGTTTCATCAAGTGGCATCAACCGGTCAAAATTTTAATTTGTCCAATTCTTTGGTTTATGACCAAATACCTGTACTTTGTATTTAGTGCGAATTAGCAGATGTTTGCATGATAACACACTAAACTAAGATGGTGAATATGGTGAACATTATACCTGCTAAAATCAACAATCTAACATTGTGACCATGTTAGAATGCTGATATTTGCATTTAGCTCAAAGCATCCCTGTGCCTGAGTACAGCCTCACAGACCTGGACTGTCAGTAGTAGTAGTAGTAGTAGTAGTAGTCTATATCCTTGATGTTCCACTTCCGGGATTGCTCCGGTGCCGCAGGAAATACCGCCAGATGCATGTATGTTCGTTTCCTTCCGCTTCTTCATCGCCGGTGGATTTATGATGACTATGGTCCTCAGATCTCTGTAGGGTAAATTTAGACAGCTAGCTAGACTATCTGTCCAATCTGAGTTTTCTCTTGCACGTTTTTCTCCCATCCCAGAATGTTATGTGGACTAGAACCTTCTCCACTCCACAGCGTGTGGATGGTGTGGCAAAGCGAGACTAGTAGTAGTGACAGTCTGTCAAGGTAACTGTACAACCAGTCTAAAAATGGTAAGACCTACTACGTCTTGCTCTACCATCACACTGGATGACTTTCACATTTGAGTGTGCTATCACAGATCATATTATATCACTGCTAAAAGATGCTCAGTTCAGGACAATTTGCTTTCATTGTTTTGTAGCTTTCCAGTTTTATCATGTGGTGGAAAGTACATTATTTTATTATTATACTCTATTTACCCAAGAATTGTACTTAAGTACAATTTTGAAGTATTTATATTATTTATGTTGCTTTATACTTTGACCCCACTAAATTTTAGAAGGAAATATTTGACTTTTTACTCCACAACAATTATTTGACAGCTGTAGTTATTTTGGAGATTTAGATTTTACATACAAAACATTTGATCAAGAAATAAAATATGATACACTAGTCTACATTAAAATACCCCAGCAGTGCATACAATAGTTAGAATTAGGCTCACATTAACCAGCATTGTTAAAATACTGTTTACACATGAATGCATGATAATAAAAAAATTGAAAGGGGACATTCTGAATTTCTTTTAATAAATTGCATTTATTTGAAAGCAGATAGATATGGAAATGGGAGAGAGATGGGGGATGACACGCAGCAAAGGACAGCAGGTCAGATTCAAACCCTTCACCGCTGTAGGACTCAGCCAACATGGGGCAAACACACTTACTGGGTGAGCTAGAGGTCACCCCTGAAGCAACCATTTGAATTAACTTTTACTTGTACAGAGTATTTTCCATTAAAGTATTACTACTTTGACTTAAGAAAAGAACCTGAGACTTCTTCCAGTACTGGCCAGATCCTCCCAAGCCATACTTGTGAGAATGTAAAAGTAATTTATGCAAAATAATTTGTGTATTCGGTTCAGGTATTTCTTTTAAAGCCTATATGCAGGTAGTGAATACACACTACAAGTGAGGAAGTTAGGCTACCAACTAGCAAGGTCACACCAGGTAAGCATATTGAAGTCTTGAAATGATGAATCCTTATCCTGTCAATGCCTTCTAATGCTGTAATGGTGGGATTTCATTGACTTAAAAATGGCAACATTGTTTTTCAAAAAAGCTTTATTTAGAATGGGATAGATGATAGTTACTGTAGATTGATATGTTTACTGAGGTGTTATTGAAGTGTGGGTTTGACTCCCATCTAAAGGATTTCCTGCCTGTGTCTGTAGCCGTCCTACAGAGGAGTATCTCAACTGCTTAAGGATTGCATTCCATGTGGGGATTTTCCCTTCTTTTTAAAGGTATTAGTGGAAAACCGTAAACAGTTGATTATTATTTGTATTTTTCTCTTTAGCCAATTGTGCGTAATCCCTGTGGGGGAGCTTAAGAGTTAGATTTCTGGCATAGCTTTATCTTTACATAACGGCCACAGACAAATGGAGTGTGTCTCATTATGACTATAAGCCACACAATTGGGTCGAAAAGCAAAGACAAGCAAGCGAGTTGAGAGTGAAGAAAGCAGCTCAGACAGTTAGCATTAATAAAGCCAGGCACTGCAGTCAATTCCAGATCCAGCTTAGTCTCATTTACTTGCACATGCAAGGAAACACACACTATGTACATATATGATGTAAATGCTGTTAGCATGTGTGGTGATGTTTGATCCTCGGGTCCTTGCTGTCCTCTGGAGGTCACAAGGGAATCCTGCCTGAGCTTCCTGGTAGACAGATCAGCTTCTCTAATGTGACATTCAATTACCTCCAAAGGTGAAGAAGTCTCATTCAGATGCAAAATTCCATTTTGCATGGACTTTGCTACCGTTAACCTTTTGTGTACACATGCTGGTGAGAGAAAACAAGCTGCGTCTCCGCCATTCCACCCCCCAATGTCTTTTCCATGAAATGGCATCCATCAAAGTTAATGGGCTGTAATCATCACCACAAATACACTGTCATACGTCCCACTGCTCACTCCTGAGTATTCAACTCCCAGTCAATGGGATGTAAAGAGATAAGTGTGGGGAACACAATTTCTCATATCATTAACGACTCCAAGTAAGAATTGGAAGATAATCCAAAAACTTGCCAAAATTTTAAAATATTGTCTTTGGGGACTGCAGAGGAGAAACATTTATCAGATGTGAACGAGACATACAGTCGATACTACTGACATTTTATTTTGGGAACCTTGTCATCTTGTGAAATAATTCTTATTAAAGTATGTCACTCAATACCGACAGATCTGCTGTTTGGTAGATTCATTTTCCAAGCAGCCAATCCTGCCAGCTTCAAATCAGGGTTCAGCGTATATATCTACTTATCTCCAAGCTGTATGCTGCTGGACATCTGTTTATAGGCTACAACACACAGGCAAATACACACACACACACACACACACACACACACACACACACACACACACACACACACACACACACACACACACACACACACACACACACACACACACACACACACACACACACACACACACACACAGAGACTACTCTTTCAGTGCCTGGTATGGCAGCGCTCCAAGAAGTATGTCCCTGAAGTATTTCTGTGTTTGATAGGATGTTTTAGCTTTAGCATCCCCAGAAGACAATTTGTAGACCTCAACAGATGGAGAAGTCCAATTAGAAAGCGGGCGAATGAATGGGAGAGATGGGAGACAAATGTTCCAACTTTTTCTCTCTCCCTCAGGAAAGACTGCTAATCTTAGAGTATAGGTACAAAACCAACATCATATCTGTTTTAGAGGGGACACATTTAACAAAGAGAGAAATAAAAGCTAGAAAGCAGGCTGGAAAAAAGTACCTGTGATTTGATTTCTTAACACTACACAGTCAAAGGGGAACGCGTTGAATTTGATACAACTTGTTCTCACTCCACATCTACAGTATGTAAAAATATCTCGTTCTGTTGTCTGATTCTTCAAGGGCAGACGTCCCACAAAGCAATTGCCTTGCCATCAGCCAAGACCAAAAAAAGGAGAAGAAATGAAAAAGTGCTTAAATATAGCAATCCCCAGGGATAGTGGGAGGGAGGGCGTGCTGTAGTGTGATTAAAATGAATAACCTTCATTCAGTCACGATTGTTAACGGTACATTCGAATGTGCTGTCTGTGGTTGAGCCAAAGCTGTGCCTTTACACCGCCTAACTTCAGAGTGTTACTGTAACATCATTATTCATCAGGTGACCTGTTCTTTGCAGTGACAAAAACGTTATAAATAATGGGA
Source organism: Sander vitreus (assembly GCF_031162955.1). Classification (NCBI taxonomy): domain Eukaryota; kingdom Metazoa; phylum Chordata; class Actinopteri; order Perciformes; family Percidae; genus Sander; species Sander vitreus. The sequence goes on along the minus strand of NC_135862.1, from coordinate 18,444,438 downwards.
GTTATGTCATTAAGTGCACACTTTCTCCTGCTGGCCCAGGCTCAGTTTAATTCAGGCTTCAGCTAGCCCTGCTGTGCAAGCAGACATAGCTATATAGGCCCGTTGATGACTGATAGATTGTGTGGATGCAAGACCAATTTTCATCGGCAAAATGACCTTTCGGTTGTGTTGTTCCGCCCATGGCCCTGAGTTATTATTTTTCGTGTCATTTTTTGATTTGACAGGAGAAGTCTCGTGGAGTGAAATGGGAAAAGTAATGATGTCCCCATGCCCATGAAGTAGCGTGGTGCAGGTGGGGAGATGGTGGATATGGCTGCAGCTAGCAGCTCTACTCTGCCCTAGGGGCCAGTCAGCAGCTGTTGGCAGAGATGCTGCTCTTCCCAATACTTCCCCACAGGTTCTCGCTGGTTCCTGGTACTCGTTGTTATCTGGGCTCGCTGCTGTCGCCAGCCTGGCTGCTGTCCACACTCTCTGAGAGAGCGCTCAGTACATTTTTACGCTTCACAAATCTTTCTGTCTCATCCCAACCTCTGCCATTCCCCTCAGCTTCACTGTGAGATTTTAAAGTGTTCCTTTGAACTTGCAGCTGTTTTTTTTTTTTTAAACGGCTGGAATTTACACTTTGATGTTTGTTTCAAAGACAGGACTGAGGAATTTAAAATGTATATTTCACTGGTATGACAAATAATCTGAGGCCATTTCTGTGTTGAGTTCTGTATCTACTTTCTGTACAGTATCCCATGCGATGCATTACTGTATACCTGCATGAGAGTGTAGTTTTGCATTTACAGGAAGAAAACAAGAAGATGAGGGGCTGCAGCTGTTTGGTGTAAAAAGCTGATGTAGACAATTTAAAGTTGCAACTTAAACAGAATCTAAAAGTTTTCTGGTGTTGAGCATGAAGAAAATCGATCCTTTCCCCATAGCATGTATTATCCTATATATTTGGACTGCTGGGCATTACTTTGTTTGCTTACCTTAAGTCTTTTTTAAGCTTTTATAGTGACATTGACCTGCCCAGAGACTGCAGAATGATAGTCAAGCAATCATGAAAGTTAATTTTTGACTTTGGGAATAGTAGTTTGACTAAACAATTCCATATGATGTCCACTTACTACTTAAGCTTTTTTCTTCATCAGTGGATGGAGTTTGCTCAGCTGTCTGACAGATTAATCTGTTGGCACGCAAGCTCAGTAGTTTTGATATCAAAGCATTCACAGGTTCCATCTTCTCAAATGAGAGGAAGTGCTGCTTTTCTTTGGCTTCTATAATTCGCAATTAAATAACCTTTCACTTTTGAACTGTTGGTCAAGACATCAGACATCAGGTCTGGTGATGGGCATTTTCAATTATGATATTTACATTTAATAGTTAAAACAGTTAACAGATTTAAGGGGTACTTCCACAATTTATTGTGGCATTTCCATATAAGTGTTGGCAAGTGAGAGACAAAAAACAAAAACCTTCCCTGACTGGTGAATGCCCACTTCTTTGAGACTCCACACTTCTAGTTTGTAAATCAGGACGTGTGGTTTAAATTGAAAGACTCCATGCACAGATAACCCTGATGACACCACTATGACAGCATCATATCTCTTAGTCTTGAGAAAGCTCCTCCAGAGCCACAGAAGCCATCATACCATATGGTGTTTTTTTACAAGCTGAGTACTCCTCATCATGAGGAAACTAATCTTCATGTGTAAAGTTGGTGGAGTGCCCCTTTAATTAAAATTGGCACTCAATAGATGAATCGGTACTGAAAATAATCAGTAAATACTGCTCTAAATGCTAAAACTGGCACATTTGAATTAAACACCATGTAAATGTTATATTACCAAGAGCACAAATTCACTGGGTCCAGAATCCAGGGACTGTTCTGTGGCTGTTAAAAAAGCAGATTTTTAGATACTGTTGCTGAATGCACACGCTGCAAACTCAGAGTTAAGAGGCCATTTGGTGGAGGGAGCTGATATCCAGCGGCTGCTCTGTGTGGAATCGCACATCAAAGTTAATCTTGCACCGTCTGCTCTGGCACTGCGGAGCACTAATCTGCTGTCAGTGTAATGAGGCTCCTGGACCAGTTCCCCTTTCCAATGCAGAGGCACTAATCCGCAAGAACTTTCACGTTTTTCCTCTCCTCCATCACCTGACCACACAACAAAAGGTCACAGGGGTCACTGTGAAATCTCATGTGGTTGATACTAGTTGATCATTTGCATTGATCCTTATGTACAGCATGCGCCAGTAGGCCAGTTTGGTCCATGGTGAGGAGGAACATTGCAGAATACAAAACAAAAACAACATTATGGTAAACTCAATATTTTTGAGATTTGAAGAAGTCACATTGGACCTTAGGAAACTGTGATGAAGTTTGTGGAGCATGTTGCATGTTGCATGTTGTGACGAGTAAACTGATCTTGTAAAATAGCCAAGGTGCCTCTTTGAGAATGAAAAGTAAGAACATCCCAAAGTTAGAATTGTGTTCACAACTAGCTTAAATTGCAACATGGTGATGACTTCACTCCTCGCTGTCAATCAGTAGCTCTGACTCAGAAAACAAAGCTATAATCAAATCCCCACATCAAATCCTAACATATTACTGCAGTGTGCCAAAATTAGGTACAATTTCATATAAATGAGGTTTATGAATTCCAAAAAATAAGGGTAAAACTAGTGGTGATAAATTGGAATGAAGTTGGCTAGAAGATGTTGCAAAGAATTGGGTGATCATTTAAACCATATGCTTCATAAACCGGCAAAACAACAAGTGCATGGTGGACAGCATAAGACAACACAAGGGTTACACTTTTATATATACTTTTATTTACACTGTTAGTTTTATTTATCTATAGCGTGCGTGAGCTTCTTTCACAGACGAGACTATGTTCTCACTCAGGAGAGGTGTCATACATAACTAATGCTGCTATTAACACAGATGTTTTTCTTATTGGTCATCTATAAATGCCAGTGATTTCACCTTTAATCCCACCTCATGTGAGGTAACTTGCCACCTGCTTGATCAAAGCTTTCTGTGTTCAAGATAATGCCACCACTCTCTCACCCGCGTACCGATTAATCTATGATGAATACGGAATGAGTTCATTAGCATAATCGCTTGAGTGTCTGATGATTTCATTTTATTATCACGTTCTCTCATAATCCATAACTCTGGCGCCCCTTCGTGCTTTCAACCCCTCTTTCATGTTCCTTTGCCCTCCCCATTCAGCCACGAAGCAGTGTAAATGCATTATCAAAGTATTATACTGACGTTATGGGAACATATTTTTAGCCCCTGGCTTTCTAAACTAATGTAAGGAGGATGGCAGAAATCTAAACATGGAATGACAAATTAGACTGTGAGCAATGCTTGACTCAGTTTACCTAGTTTCATCATGTCCTGACTGATCGAAGACTTGCATCATCCAGACCTCCCCCTGACGCACACAAATTATTGCTCTCACATCTACTCTGCGCAGGATAGCATACTACAGTATTTTATGGGTCCATGTGGATACTTAACCCTTGTAAAAAACTTATATTAATACAGAACAGCCACTCATCTTGTAATTAAAAGAAATTGCCACAAGAAATTGTGGAATAGGGCTGTTTTTTTGCATAGGACAGCAGTTGTTTCTTAAGTGTCAGCAGGTGTACAGTAGACTGAGAGACTAGAGAAGAGCAGAAGAAAAGAAAAATGTCAAGCAGGGCTGTGCTAGCACTGCAAGATAATAGAAAAGGAGGAGAAAAAGAAAGAGAATGAAGCGTTTCATCTCCATCTCATAGTTAGAGGCAGACAGGTCCAGGCAGAGGAAGGGTGAGTCAAAGTCAAGAATGGAAGAGCGGTAGAGAGGAAAGCTTTTTATCATCTCTGACTCTTAAGAAGATCTCCCAAATGAGAGAGGGCGTGCATGCTAATGTCAAAGCTGCGGTGATAACTAGCCGCCTGGTTTCGCGGGGTGAGGGTTAAGCTGGGATTTGGAGGGCTGAGGGAATACATGTTTGATATGTGAGCGAGAGAGAGATGAGGTGCCTTTGCCAAAGCTATACGTAAGGGATTATTCTATAGGGTTTATCTGTGTGTGCAAAAAAAAAGAGGAATTTAACTGGCCTTTATTGGTTCTGTATAGTTCCTGAGACTAGACGATGAACCTCCAGCTGGAAGATCAAAGCGACATTGACACTGCTGCATCACAAAGTCTTCATTTACAAAGCATTAACACCAACTGGCATGTAGCCGTGCATGCTAGGGCTGTTTCCTTGAACTTCACATGCTAACCTTCAGCTCTACCCATCGCCTTTTACAAATCTGCAAAGACTGAATCTCCGTTGGACTGGGGAAAGCATGAAAACAAATCTCTTACATCTGCTCTGGCCTTCATTTTACTGCATTTCAACATCCAGTCAGAGCACTGTAGTCTGTTCACCTATCTCAAAGTTGTCCGTCCCTGTAGCTATTGTTCGCAGTTGCTCATACTTGAGTGCTCTGTTTTTCCTACCACACGTATTACACCAGGCAGTGCAGTCATAGGCTTCCTCCTATCTCTGCTTTCCCATCTCCCCATTATGTTGTGTAGTTCTGCCAGCCTCTCCTTCATTCCCTTATCACCTGCAGTGAAAATCTAGCAGGCTAATCCCAGTGCCTGTGGGATTCCCCCCTCTATAATGATGTATATCTGAGGGATAGCATCAGAGCAGAGTCCTATCAGCCCACACACTCTTAATCCCATCAGTCTTTGGTGTCCAAACCCAAGAGAGGTAGCGTTTTGGATGGATTTGGACGGGCTGCAGCCAGAGATGCAGTGCAGAACATCAGGAATGATACGTGGTGTTTAGGGATCATGTTGGAGATCACGTTCATTTATTGTGCTTCTGATTCTTGAAACCTTGTGGTGTATCTCCCCCAAGGATTGTATTGCAGTGGTACATACTGTAGCCGTGCCACTGCATTGAAAAATTCCTGCAGGGTGATACCCACCAGTGATGCTGTCAGTCTCTCTGGCATTACACAATTTTATTTAACAGTCTGTTTATGGTGGAGATAGATAAATACAGAATGTGCTTAATATTTCAACATGCTGACCAAGAACACAAAACAGATTTGCATTTGTTTCATCAATAATATAGATTTATGGTACACCAAAGAAAGTTTTCCTTTACTTACCCTTGTTTATTCGTAAATGCAGCAGTCTCTGTTTGCTGCATTTCTCTTTTCTTACTCTGTGGTCAGATTCATGATGCCTATTGGCACAGAAAAAAACAATCATATAGCCTTTCCTTTCTTGTTTTTACACACTCAATTTTTTATGAGAGTTCTTAATATGACACAACAACCCTCAAGACCTCTCCTCAGTACTCCATAAATTTTGCGATCTTCACAAATACACCACAGAAAATGTATATCTTCTTGTCACTCATGTTAGTATGCCTCATGCTGACATGCAGGCAGGGTAATCCGTTTTCTTCAGATTTTGAGTTCATAGTTGTATGAGCATGATGGAGTTCAGGAGGAAAATTAAATTTTTTTGGTACATCTATTGGTACATCTATTATTTAACTGTCAGCAAGGATGAATATTGTGCTCTTTCAGCCTTGTGGAGAAGGAACAGAGAACCGTCTTGTCTTGGAGCATTGCTCCATTTGCTCCTTGTCATGACTCGTAAAGAAATGGAGCCTTTCTCGGTTGGTCAGTGTAGGGCTCCATCACTTCTATGTCAGGTCCTCAGATAACATTTTAATGTTGTGTCCACTCTGACACTCTTTGATCCTCTGCTGTGGCTTCACATTTTACATCACGTCAGCAGGACATCTCACCAATTTGAAGGATATCCAATACTTCCTGACCTTGCCACTCTCCCGTTGTCCCTGCACTCTTTCAATGCCTCTCTTTGTCATTATCAACTTTTGATTGGTACAGTCAGTGACAGTATCGGAGTTTCAGGACAATTGACAGGTTTTGGTCTCACAGGTTTGGAGGGCTTGTCTGTGCTGTACAAACCATTGAACTATGAAACTGGGCGAGTGAATTACCTCAGGAAGCACTGATAGGGAGCTTGTGTGCGATTGGATGGTTGGTGAAGGAAAGAAATCATGCCTTCACTGAATTATCAAAGACATGCTGATGCAGAACGCATGTTTGGAATTCACCTATCTTGTCTTTTTGAAATGATAAAAAATGCTAAAGCCGTGTCAGACTAAAAGTGGTTGACCTTGACATTTTTTCCACAATAAAGTGCTTTTTTAAATGAATTTCTTGTTTTAGCATCTCAAAGAGCGTTTCATAGTAAGTCCACTGTGACACAACAAGCACAACAGATGCCAGTGAGTCCAGTGAATGTGCCTCACAGCGATTTCCCTCGCTTGCAGATAATAAGACACAAACGCAGAGTGAGGTGCAAATTTAAATCAGTCTCATGGAAGAAGGTGAGATTAAAATTAATTTGAGATTCAGATTATCTGATGGCAGGCCCCTGAGCAATTATTGGCATGAAACAACGTATCTAGATGATGCATGAGACAGAGTACAGTGTGCTTAAATTCACCTTGATTCTAATCAGCTGACGACTCAAAATGCTCAATCTATTAATCAAATTAGTTCCTTTGCTTTTCATTGAAATATCAAAGTGGAGTAGATCAAAGTGCAGTTTGATGAGATTCAATGTCTTTACCATGACGGATTTAATAGAACGTCACTACACAGTTCAGCAGCTCCAGTATCTTTATCACAAGGTTTTCTTCATTTGAACACTTTGACCATCATTGCTCACATCAGTGGAATCAAATGTTGCGAGGCCATTCCTTCCCTTTGCTTTTATTATTGCACGTTACTACAGTGACTTCTGCAAGAGGCGACTTAATTTCACGGTAAAACCCAGGAAGTGGAAGCTAGAAGTAACATGACAGAGGTGCCAGTGGATGATTGGATTTTAATGCTGGTGACAAAGCCCTCTCAGCTGAAAGATCTGCCACAATCCTTCTTAGATTCTAATTGTCAGCCCTGCTAATCTGTTGGCGTTCATCTCAGCTGGGGTGTGAGTTGGTGGGACAGAAGGACAAAGTTTAGACCTTGATTACATCAGAAACTTAGGCCTGTGCTCTCCTCACTTAAGAGGGGTTTTTATGTAAGTGTTGCCTTTCTCCTGCCAACCCCCAAACTCTTTGATAGGTTGGTTTATTTCTTTGCAGCAGATGCAGCAGTGCAAATGATCAGATGAGGTCAGACTTTACAATTTAGGCTCCTGGAAATATTTCATTTCATTTTGTTTGATTCAAGAAAAAAGAAAACCTGCCCTGTCTCTGAGAAGAGAAATAAACAAATGACGTGTCTGTAAAGTCATCCAGATTTATTTTTTTTCCCTTCTTCTTCGCTCGCTTCCCACTAACCAGATGGCAGTCAGATTTCAGACACAGGGTTCTGGAATACAATCAAGGAACAAGATTGCTTGTTTAGGAAGGGGGATTGGTTTAACTAGATGTCAAATTAAAGGCCTCTTTACACACGCATGCACGCACGCACGCACACACACACACACACACACACACACACACACACACACACACACACACACACACACACACACGCGTATGTTCTTGTGACTACTTGTGACTACACGTGTGTGTGTGTGTGTGTGTGTGTGTGTGTGTGTGTGTGTGTGTGTGTGTGTGTGTGTTTCCTGTGTGTCCAGGCGTGTCCATGTCTTTTGGTGTCGACACTCGCTGTGAGACAGTGAGGTCATGTACAGAAATCTGTCTCAGAGCACCCCCTGATGGAATACCACACCGTTTTTAAGGTCAACCGCACAAACTCTGCCACTGGTTAATACAGGGACTCATGAATGTTTGATTGGTCTATTATCTGAGCCGGGGCGGGGACATTCATCCCCCGCTTCTGGAATTCAAATATTCCTTTAAGTCTGACATTTCTCACACACCGTCTGAGGCGAACCCCCAGTTTCCGTCTGTCTCACTGCGGCGGGCTTCATCTGCAATGCTGTCATCTGACTGTAGGACAATTGTACAGAATGCGCTGTTTTTAAGATCGGTGCGAGTGCGAGCGCAGTATGGTTTCAGGTGGGTGGAACTGGGGAATTGATACTCAGTCATTCCGACACTCCTCTTCCTCCTCTGCAGGGTGGATAAGATCTGGCCATCCATCTTTGTGTCTCACCCATGTCAGCTCAGGGTAGCAAACGTGGGTACCTGGTAGTCAGAGACAACAAGAACAAAGCAGCAACATTACTTTAATCTCTTGTTGCTGCTAATTCATGCCTTTGCCGTCATCCAGGAGGCAGAGCTTTGTGCATCTCAGCTTCCCCCATATGAACAATCCATCACTGTTAGGGTTTCTCTCCAGAGTGTGCTTGCTCCTTTCTTTTTTCACCTGCTCACTGCTTTGCTTTCAAAAGAAAGGACCACAATTTATTGCATTCCACAGATGACTGTTCAGACATATTTTTACATCCAGCAGCATCTTGCCTCTCCTCCCATTAGAATAAAACACATGTGAGCAGTTTTATGTGAGAGAAAGCTTTGCTGCATTTTTTATGTGGATCTCTTAATAAGTTTTCAGCAGTACATCCGGAATCTATAATGGACACCTACTGTCAGGCTTCGTCGGTAATTACATAGGAAAATTACTTGACCTGTAATGAACTGTAAAACAAATGACATCTGTGTAAGATTACGCAACTCGAAAGCAAACTGTTGTACATGAAGTCCCATCAAGCATGATATTAAAATGTCCACTTTTACATCTTTCCGCCCAAGCTCTGTAAAAGCCCAGGCTGTTGGGCCCAACGTGATGGAAACCTGAGGCTAATGACTCAAGCAGACGGCCGTGGGCATTAGACAACTTCATTTATGAAAAAGTCAACCTCCCGTGTAGCGATACATTCACATTACCCTGCCTCACTTGAGAGACACGCAGCTGTCACAGCCACTGAGCAATGCTGATGTCCTTTCCTACCTGCATTCATCTTACTCTCAGGAGGTAATGGTCTTCTCAGGTCATTTGCGCATTAGGGTCTCGATCATTCATCTCACCCACCTGCAATCCTATGGAATCATATGGATTGCAGGTTCTCAGTAGCACATAGAGGGATGTTTAGAAGACAAAGAAAACATACATGCTCTAAATCATTTATTTGCACTCGCTTTCTAAAGTCCCAGTGCTGCCTGTGGCCAAAAGTGTCTGCAGAGGGCTATTTGTGAGCATGCAGGTTATGTTCATATGATTTGTGGGTATAATTTGCTGTTTTATGCCTTGGAGAAGTCAGGGTTTGTTCTCTAATTATTTTGTGATGTTGAATGATAATCACCTTTCTATGTGGCAACAGATTGTCTAAATGCAGCAAAATGTTATCAATGTTATTTTTGTTAGTTTTGGTGGTATTGGCTGGTAAGTGGTAGAGGTGTTTAGAATATATATGTATGAACGTATGTACGAACACATCTTAAACACTGAAATTCAAAACCAACTTAAACTGAACCAGCTTTACTGAATCACCATTGTCACAAACAAATCAGTAGCTTTTAGTATATTTAAAGACCACAAAGCCACAGAAACAATCACAATACGATAACATTGTCTCACGTAGTTGGCTGCTTAGGCATTAACCTTACCCTAACAGTGTCTGTATATAGTTTTGTACTGAACTGAACGTATAAGTTTGAACCAGCAACATATAACAAATATTACTACTGAACAGAATCAGTGCTTAACATTGTGTCACTATGAACAGGGATTTGTTCATCTACTGTTGTACGCACTGAAGTGCATTTTAACGGTATTGCAAGTTCTTAGTGAAGAAAGAAATCACGAAATAACGAATAAACGAAAAAATTCAAAGCAGGGGTTTTGTAATTTCCACCTCTAGAAAGCAGCACTGGATGTGTCGGCAAATGTAAAGAAAGTAAGATCATGAAGACAGTTTGATTTTAGCTTTACCTTGAACGCAGACAGGTCCGACTGCCTGATAGAAGACAGGCACATTAATCTCTTTAATAGGGATGATTCAGTCCCATCTGACATATGTACAACCATTAATATGCTCATGCTGAATGTAGCCTGTTCAACATTTGTATAATGTTGAAAAATGTCATGCTTGTGCTTGTGCACAATTTCCAAAGAGCTGCTTTTCACTTTATCTCGAACATTAATTGTTTTGATGGTTTCACTGCATATCTGCATTCACTATTCAAGGTCCATTTTGATGTGGGAAGAACAAATCACACGAGTGCCTGTTACTGAGGCCCACACTTTCAAAAACCTTTTCTCCAGCGTTTCGCATCACACTGTTCCCTTCCCATTTTGCTTTGACTTTATGTGATACTACTCCCCGTATCTTTCTCAAGCTGTTTTGCTTACAGAGGTCACAGGGGATACGTTGCGCATTTGGTCATGATGTGAAAGCATTAGTCGGTGCCAGCAGGTGTGTAATTATATATGAAACAGGGTTTTAAAAGAGGAACATCACGATGGCATGTAGAAAGTAGGCCAGGAAGAAGAGACTTCAGAAAAGTCCTATTTATTCCTCACCCACTTCAAATGTGTGACTTCGTATTTTAAGTTGTGAAATAATCCAAGGTCACTTCAACTATTTCAAGACTATTAAAAATAACATTAAACAGACAACAACTTAATGTGATGAAACAAGCCTCCAGGGCGGATTCTTTCAAAGGAATATTTTTTTCTTCTTGTTTTTCTACCCAGTGTGCTCACTGTTGTCCGTTTTATGTATTTCAGGTATGGTGACATGGTGCCAAAAACAATCGTGGGGAAGGTGTTTGGGTCCATATGCTCTCTGAGTGGGGTGCTGGTCATCGCCTTGCCTGTCCCTGTCATAGTGTCAAACTTCAGCCGTATCTACCACCAAAGCCAGCGGGCAGAGAAACGGCGAGCCCAGAGGGTACTTACTCTCCCCCTCCCACTGCCTCTCTCTTCCCTGTTCTCTCTATCTCTCTTTATTTTGCTTCTGTCTGCCTCTTTCCTCTGCCCCTGTCTTATCCGCATGTAACAGAATGACAGGGCAAACACTATCTTCCAGAATATTAATTTTTTTATTGTGTTTCTGTGTATTGGGTGGGCTCAACTTCCTTGAATGTATTTCAGTGGGAGAAAGAAATAAGAGAGGGAATGACAATGACTGAACAAATGATCTTCAGAGTATAGTGTCAGCAGCTTTTCAATAGCAATATGTGCATTTTTTTCTAAAAGTGTTTGCTAAGGCAAAAATTCCTAATCATAGAGTTAAGCATGGCCTCTCCCTACTAAATACTGTGGCTGCCAGAGTCAATTAGTGTGACAGACAAACCGTCAGAGGCTAAAACAGAGGTCTGTTTTTTCAAACAGAAAGCTCGGCTTGGTAAAATCCGCGCTGCGAAGATTCGAGGCACTAATGTCTATATGCGCTACAAACAAAATGGGCTCCTGATCAACTCACTGGAGGAGGTAACGGGACCAAGCACCGGCTTGGGGGCTGACTGACCGGGGCCATGCTGACGCTTGCATGCCGCTCTGCTCGGGGGCCATGCCACCACGCACTGGGGAGGGGGGGCTGTTCATTCTGTAACACAGGGACTGCTGTCATTCCAGTGCTTCAGTGTATTTGTCCTCTCTCTTACATCACACCTCTTAGTTGCAGCATTGACATGCTTCCTCAACACTCTCTTTCTGTCCAAACAGCAGGAGGGCCAGGCAGGCCTTCTGGCGGAGCACAGCCATTACAGTCACACTAACTCATGACCAAGCTCTGCATGTCTGTCCAACAGGGTTTGGAGGGGAAGGAGGGAACCAAAGGCTTACTGGACAGTAGGTTGCCTATGGTGGCTGTCTGCTCGGCCCGCATCTCCTCTAAACTCTGTTTTTGATCTGCTGTGTGTTCTGTGTGTTATTTCTAGAGCATCAAGGTTGCAACTAACATAACATACCTTCCATACCAGAGCTGTGCAGAGCTCCATCAAAATGTGTAGTGTTGTTGTGGTCCAGAATCTGTGATGTGTTTGGTGCAATCTGTTCGATCTGTGTCTAAGTGTGCCACTGCTGTTGCACTGAACTGAGCTCTAATTTGACTTTTTTTTGATTATTCTCACCAAATCAGAGAAAGAATGGTAAAACCAGCAGTCAAACATGTTGTAGTCAGCCACTGTCTCTATGCATCTCTAAAACATCCCCATCTCACTAGGTTGTCAGTAGATTGGCTGCCGTGCTACAGATCAGCATTTCAACCCTCAATGCTTTGCATACTCTCCGCTACATCACAGAGCTAGCTGTTGCCTGAGACTATGTTTCTATGTAAAATCCAAACCTGTTCATCTACACTGTTGTTATTTTTTACTTTGTGTGTTCGAAGGCCTCCAAGGAGGCAGGACGAGCCCTGGTGGCGAAGGCCCCCAGCCCTCCTTTTGAGAGCCAACATAATCACCTGCTGCACTGCCTGGAGAAAACCACGGTAAAATATATTTTTTTTCTAAAACTTAAATCTCACTTTGCCACTCACTTTGGCATCTTTCATTCTCATTATCTTGGTAACATACTTTAGACAGTTTGAAATAGCTCACTGTGAAAAATTGTTTATTTTATGTTAAATTGCATCACTTATGTCTGTGCTATAACATCATTAGTGACCGTCTGTTACAGTGTGTTGCAAATTGAAACAAAGTGAGTTTTTTCATCCATTCACAAACTGTACACAATCTATTCTATATGCAACATGAGTTAAAAATAGCTGTAAATGGGACAGGGAAATGTTGAGTCCCCTCGCCAGCATTACATGCTAAACATAACATGACTCAGCCAGCCATTAACATTATTCCCTCCAAACAAAGCAGCATACTTCATTTTAACACTATCTATAATTTTGAGATACAGTAAGAGCCTCTTTAATGCTTGGGTGTGACATGAGTTCTACACTCCAAACCCTGCACAAAGACATGGACAGGCAGTAAATCATTGTCCCTCCTTATAGATGATCCTCCCCCAGTGAAAGGCTTGCTGGAAAATATATTAGGTATCTCATGGTGTGCCTTATAGATGGCAGGAGTGACAGAGGGGAGGTATAAGAAAGGCGTCACGATGCATCTGATTCTGCGTAGTGTCACTCTGCCACCTGCTGGCTAAGCCTGAAACACACTTGAAGCCTGACCTTCAAGTCATTCTCATTTGTCACAGTCATAACAGTTGTGAATGTTTTCACAGATGGCACTTAATAAGAACATCTGGGCCAATATATTTCTATTCCCTTGATGATTCATTTTCGAATTATTAAACAATTTTGCTGTGGATTCTGTTCAGTCTGTTTAGTCTGTCCTGTGAAACATCTTTAGTCATTATTTAGCAGAGCCAATCATTGATGTAATAGAGTGATTCATGAGCAACATTGAATCAAAATGTTCCACCGTCTTCCTCTGCAGAACCACGAGTTTGTGGACGAGCAGACATTTCAGGCTAACTGCATGGAAATCTCTGTGATGAACAAGTCAGGGTCTCGTGCGTCCTCGCTGTCCTCGTCTCCACACGGCCTCAGCTCGTGCTGCTCTCGGCGCCACAGGAAGAAGAGCAGCTTCAGCCTGCCCAGCACAAACAACCAGGAGCTCAGCACCATACAGATAAGAGAGAGGCCTGTGGCCAACAGGTAGTATCTCAGTCTAGCTCTTTTGTCTGTCTCTACATCTCTGTCTCTCTCGACTCACAAACACCAAATACACACATATGCATGCACACAGCTGCTCCTCGCTGGGAAATTAAATCATGGATTAATTTATACAGATATATAAACAAGTATATATTATAAGGAAGTAAGAAAAAAACAACATATTGTTGCTATCCAATGAAAAGTATCTCCATATATAGTTTTTAGGGTTTCAGGTAAACAGAAGGTTCTTTTGTGGATTCTGAAATTTCTCTTAGTTCTTAGGTTGAATGATCAAAAATGCTTTGTCATGAACCTTTAAACAAGGCTGTTTTTCTTATTTAATGAAATGTTTACATTTTGGAGATACATGGTTTTGATTGGACAGCAACCACATGTAAGTTCAAAGCAAGTGTGACTTTTTGACATGTTGGGTTTCATAAGTGAGGTACTTTCACTTTGCATGTGATAGTCAAGTTCAGCCAAATTATTTATTTATTTATTTTACTAATACCTCTACCTCTATTGGTATAGTTTTGGTTTTATTTAATTATGGTTGTCTCTGGGATTTCTGCTTCCAACCAAAGACATTAAAAGTGAATTCAATTGTGTTTGTGGTGCTCAAAGAAAAATAGAAACAACATGTCCCATCACTGTTAATCCACAGACATTGCAGTTTTCAGTGGAACTTCTTTTTACCAAATAACTAATCCTTTCTCTCTGTGAAAACAGCTTGTTCTGTGGATAATCCACTGCAACTAGGACACTGTATCTGGTGTTGCTGTTGAATGTTTTTTTTTTATGTTGTAAGCAGCATAATTCTCAGAGATGGATATCTCAGAATACAGGCATGTGCTGTAAAACTATTATTTCTTGATACCACGAGTGGTAAGTGAGAAAACTTGTTACTTCATAAATTAGGTGAACTAACACCCATTTACCATAGTGTGAAATATTTCATACAGGTGAGGATTCTTTTGTTGTATTTGATGTATATAGTCAGTCTCAACCTTTATATGCACAGTCCTCCACAGTATTATCTTTAGACTGACAAAAGCTGCGGAGGTTCACACTGAAAACTGATGAGCAACATAAGCCAAAGCACCTTTACATTTTTACTCTGTACAAAGAACATGAATATTTCTGTATCGTTGCTTTTATACTGTACAGTATAAGAATAAAGAACTCTGTGAAATAAAGTCTTGTGTAATACATTCACAAGGTTAAGACTCTCATCCTCTTTCATCCTATGTTTCTTTTACAGCCGATCCAGCCTGAATGCCAAACTTGATGAGACTGTGCCCTTGAAATGTGACAAACCTTACATCACTCCTTCCATGGTCAGCCTATCTGCACCGGTGGTGACCTCATCGGACGGACACGGCTCCACCACCACCGCATACTCTCAGAGCAACATTGTCCGAGTATCTGCCTTGTAGATGTCATGCTTATCTGATCAGCTAACTGGTCTCAAGAAGCACCAGATGCTGAGGAGAGGGACCACCGAGCATCAACCTGCCATAATTTAGAGGGATTATAAATATAAAATCTGGGTTTTTGAAGTAGTGATCTCATCTGATGTCACACTCTGCATGGTATTAAAATGATGTGGACGGCTGCCTTGGAAATAAAAGCAAACCAGCACATCTTGCGCCATTAAGCACAGCAGAGCAAGGAAGTGTTGGTATTGCGTGGTTATCGTTGTTGCCTAAAAATACTGAGAAAACTTTATTTTTGAACATGTAATGTAGTTGTATTTGTTGTCTTCTGATACTAAGGAGGAAAGGCAGATGTTAAAAGATCATTCTTGATAGCCTCTGATGACAAAGCACACGTATTAATTAACTGAGGACCATCTTTGTGAATATTAAATCATCTACTTACATATTAGAAACAATCACCACCCAGTTAAATAGATTGTTTTGAAACCCTTCAACTACACTGTTTCTAATTGTCCCCTCACTGTTGTAAATTCAGAAAACATGCATCCACTGGAATGGATAACTGTTGTGAATATTCATTAACTGACTCATTAACTGGTTGATTTCATAGCTTGATGAGTAAAAAATACAACGCATCCTGACATGTTTCTGAAATGTGCAAGTGAACGTCAAAATGACAAAATCTGTGTTAACTTACATATTTGACAACCTGGTATGGATCTATGTGAAAGCCACTGTCATTAATTAACAATGGACATTGAGAACAATGCAGGGTACATATTAATTAGGTGATAAGGTAGAAATCTAAGTGAATGTTCTCCACAACACTCAACTAATACTAACCCTGATGTGGACACAGATTGACCTGGAAAACCATATGAAAGAGTACTGAACAATTCCATTGCACTGCTCTTAAATTATAATATTCATTATAATAAGTGAGACTTGGTAGATTTCACTGTGTTAAAGGGCCATTTTGTACATTTTTCATATTGTAAATATCTCATTTAGAACTTTATCAACTGCATTTGAAGTTGGCTCCTCTTATTTCTAGATTTAGTTGACAGTTGTTGGCATACTATTTCTGTCTGTTAACTGGTTGAATTAAGGATTTGCATGCTGTCATTGCAGAATTCTGTTTTATTAAAAGTATGTCTTCTTGTTGGAGGTTTGTCAGTAAAAATGAGATTGATGGAAGGAAACACAAAGAGACTGGTATATTATGATGTAAATTCTGCAAAGCTTTGCTTTTAATGAAATGCAAACCTTGTCATGGAGTACATATATAAGAGGTAAGGAAAAAGGACAAATGATCACACATTGTGCATTTGGTGCAGTGGTTAGAATAAATACTGTAGCTCTACTGAAACATCCATTAAATGACCCATGTCTTTTGTTTCTTATGAGAGCACAATAATGTGATCTCATAACGTTTTGCCTGATTACTCAAAGATCATCACCAATGAGAGGATGGAATAATAATTAGGTGCCGCCAGGACACGTGAGGACTTGACTGGCCCAGTGGTGGGTCCTGCCTGCAGGATCTCTGGAGACAGACAAGCAGGCCTCAGTGATTGTTTGACAACGAATGCTGGCAGCGTCCCCCTGCTGAGCTGATTGCGTCGGCCCAGGCTGTTTCTAGCAGCATGCAGCACCTCTGCTCTGCAGTGTTTAGTAACTGCTGCAAAGTCAGCCTGCATTAAATCTAAGATAACACAGCGGCATATTACATAATATACCTCCTATCCCCAAATCAAAATTCACACTTTGACGTCTGGGGTTTCTTTTAGTTAATATTTTAACAATGACTAGATAAATGTTAACCATTTTAATATTCAGTTACATAGTGAATATTGAATATGGTAATTTGGTCTAGTGCCACTCAGAAGTGGGTAGAAGTAGAAATATTATAATTCTTTATTGAATATGGACAAAAACTTGTTTTTAAGCCTATAAAACTCTGTCCGAAACTGAGGGTTCACTGCAGCATATATTATTGGGTCACTTAGTGATGTGATGCAGGCGATAGAGACTGACAGAATCTGCATGTCCCGAATGATTGTTATCTGAAAAAATCATAGAAAATGAAAAAGTGTTAGAGAACATTAAAGAAGACTTTGTGTAACGGCTATCAATATACAGTATATTACACAGCTTTTAAACCTAGGGTTCAGAGAATTAGTTTGATATAAAATATAAAAATACAATTGGTTTGCTGTTGTAAGCAGCACATATGCATGCAAATATAAATATATATATATATATATATATATATATATATATATATATATATATATATATATATATATATATATATACTGTATATATAATTTATGGCATTATGACGTGATGTATGTTCTTGGAGCCTAAAGGTGAGTTCAGGGGCCAGAAACAGTTGAGAGGCCCTACTACACACTACAGTTTAAGTTATACTACAAAGAAAAACTTTACATTTTTGACATAGAAAATGCCAGAAAACTTGCATCCTTGTCTCACAAATACTTACCTGTGTTCTGTGAACAGCATTCATCAGGATAGTTGTGATCAATGGTAGCCAGAATAAGACAAAGGTTATAATAATATAGCCAGCACGCTTCGCCATTTTACTTTCCTTCTTTTTTTTCGCTCTCTCTTTACTTGCTTTGGAAGGCATCATGCAAACAGCACCATCCACCTCCATGTTTTGTTTTGTAGCTTCTGTTTCAGGGACATTACTTATGCCGGGAGGTAATGAAGACACTTGATCTACAGTCAATTTTTCTCCTCCATTGCTGCTCTTAGCTTGTTTTAATTCAATCAGTAAAACAGGAGTGGATTCTGTATTCTCGAACTGTGCAGACGAGGGAACATGGGGGCTGGTTTCTTTCATTTCAGAGGGCGTTTTGTCAATTTTTACTGTCTCTTTGGACTGCTTTTCTATGTCGAAATTGCTTGACACCTTCTGCGGCTTTGTGGTTGAGCTCTGAACACTAGCAGCAGCATCTCCATTTGATGGGTTTGTTTCAACATCTGCGCCACAGGGATTGGACTGCTCTGTTTTAAAAGGTTTCTCCTCAGTCTGCACTGCAGTCGGCATTGCAGGAGGGTGATGTTGTTTTGTTTCCAAGTCAGTTATCTCCAATGTATTTTTTAACTCTTTTTTATTCTCTGAACTGATGGAGGCACATTGTGGAGCTTTTGTTGAGGCCAGTAGAGCAGTCGTAGAATCTTTCTTGGATGAATTTGGTTCAGCTTGTGTCACTAGTTCCACCTGAACAACACTTTTGCTCAGGGTCTGGTTTTGCTCTGATTTTTCGTGTCCATTTTCCACCGCTGTGGTTTCTTCTTTCTTCTGCTTATCTTTTGTTTTGTCTGTTTTTGAAAGAGGAAAAGTACCTCTGTCAAATATTTTGCGATTGTGTGATCTCACAAGGATAAATATGCGAGCATAGAATCCAATGATAACGCTAAAACAAGCTGCCCAAAGTGGGAACAACATGTAAAGTCCAAAGGTGTCATAGGAGGAGGATGTTACTCTTGATAATCCTTTGCATTTTTCATACACGGGTGAGTCCTTCACAAATATCACACAAAAAACAGCCACCAGAATAGCCAAGGCCCATGTGAGAGGAATCAGTACCATTATCCGTCTTCGCCTTTGACTAGTTTTGGAGGGTTGGGCAATGGCCTGGTACCTTTCTCCACTTATACAGGCCAGTGTCAACAGTTGGATGCAGCAGCTGAAAGAGAAAAAGGCCACTTGTATATCACAGATCAACTCGTCCACATATCCTCTTTGATACACAGTCGTGACGATGGTTAAGAGAATGGGGCAGTCAACTACACATCTCAGAATGTCTATGACTGCAAGATTCACCACCAGCACATTATTCATAGTTTGCAGTGATTTTTGGTAATGAACTGCCAGTATAACAAAAAGATTTGCTGCAATCCCCACAGCAGAAGTGATCAACAGAATCAAGCTGTTTGCCACAACAAAGGCGATGTCAGTGTATTCCTCCCAAATGGTGTTGTTCCCAGAGTCCCATGCAGGTGGAAGCTTGCCTCTCATCTCCAGGTTCAAAGAGTTAACATGTTTAGTTCTTCATTTCAGTATCTTCATTCTCTCTACGCCTCCCACAGTAAGCCTAGCTTCGCTTGTTGGCAAGAGATTCTCCACTGAGTGAATAATGTTAATGGGTGAACCTGTAGCTTGGACAAGTATCCGCCCTTTTCATTATCACTTCACTGCAGCAGAACGTCACCTGGGAGTCCTCACTGTTCACATTCATTAAAGACTGTGCAGTGTATTCACAGCATAGACAACTGGGGAAAAAAAGGATGGTTGTTAATTGAAAAGTATTTACGTCACTATTATTTCAATCCTGATTCAGAACTTTAAAAAGCCAATAAATGGCTCAGAGCAGAAATGCAATAGGCTAATGATGATGGTATGGCATTGTGATACATAGGATATGCATCACAGTATGTGTGTGAAGTGAACAGCTGTCCATTTAATCTAATACAGTACCTCACAAAGAAAAAAGCTTTGCATCAAGCATGCCAGATGGATGACTTGGGAGTTCTTGAATTGGCTCAGGAAATACAGCGAGCATTGCTGCTGGATTATAGAATGACACTATGTAATCCTGTTTGAAGATAAAGTGTGAAATGCTCTTTGCTTCAAATGTGCAGGCTTATGGACTATGCCAAATCTGGGATTAGATCAACATAATACATGTTCCTCCTGACCATTCTACATATTATACTGATCCATTATCTGTCAAAATCATGTAGGTAAAAACTAGAAGTTCTGGAAAATAAACTATGCATCAAACGTCTTGGTGCAAAACAAACAACTGTAAATTTTTTAGGACACCATAAACTGTGACAACATAATGAGCAACTTGCTCAAATAGAAACGAGAAGACAAAAGAGTTGCAAATGAAAAAGCGGTTTATTTAGAAACAGATTACCATTTATAATATTTAGCCTACATCCAGCGTGCCAAACAAGTGCCATGGGATGGAAAAAGGCCTAACATATTATTTACAAAAGGTGTATGTAGAGTAGCCTAATAGAAATCACTTTCAGTGCATTAAGAAAGTATTCAGACTACTTCACTTTTTTCACATTTCGTTATGCTGCATCCTAATGCTAAAATTGTGTAAATGAATTAACTCATCAATCTACACTCAATACCCCATAATGACAAAGTGAAATAAGGATTTTAGAATTTTTTGCAAATGTATTAAAAAGAAAAAACAGAATTTAGTATTCAGTTATGACACTTGAAATTTAGCTCAGGTGCTTTCTATTTCTCTTGATCATCTTTGAGATGTTTCTACACCGCGATTGGTCTGTGGTAAATGTAACTGATTGGACATGATGTCTAAGGTTTCACAGTTGATAATGCAATCAGAGCAAAAACCAATCCATGAGGTCGAAGAAGCTGCCTGCACAGCTCAGAGAGAGAGGATTGTGTCGAGGCCAAGCATGGGTGTATAGTGATAATAACACATAAGCGGCAACCTCAGGTGCTGAAATATGCAAGGGGGTAAGCGAGCATCAGGAAAGCGTATGGGGAGTTTCTCGGAAAGGTGCTTCTAATTGACTTCACTGGTCTCCGCCGAAGTCAACCTGATCTCACAGAATTCCGTGAAATGACCGGACAGTTTTAACTGCTCTTATTTTAACATACATGCCAATTCAAATGACAAAAGTATTTTTAATAGAATATTTATTGTAAAAGAACCTTATTAGAACATTAACATCTACAACGTGTGTGTGTGTGTGTGTGTGTGTGTGTGTGTGTGTGTGTGAGTGTACATATGTTTGTATGTGTGTGTGGGTGTGTGTGCGTGTGTTTCTGTGTGTGCGTGCATGCATGTGTGCGCGAACATTGGTGGTTCACATGCACAAGTGGCAACATGACAACATGAACTGTGTGTGTGTGTGTGTGTGTGTGCGTGTGTGAGAGTGGGTGTACGTGTGTGTGTGTGTGTGTGTGTGTGTGTGTGTGTGTGTGTCTCTGTCTGTTTGTGGGTGTGTGGGTGTGTTTGTTTCTGTGTGTGCGTGCATGCATGTGTGTGCGAACATTGGTGGTTCACATGCACAAGTGGCAACATGACAACATAAATTGACAACATAAAGTATGTGTGTTTGTGAGCGAGTGTGTGTGTGTGTGTGTGTGTGTGTGTGTGTGTGTGTGTGCGTGTGTGTGAGAGTGAGTGTACATATGTGTGTGTATGTGTGTCTGTTTGTGTATGTGTGGGTGTTTGTGTGTGTGTGTGTGTGTGTTTCTGTGTGTGTGTGCGTGCGTGCATGCATGTGTGTGCGAACATTGGGGGTTCGCACGTACAAATGGCAAATTGAAGTCATGGTGCAGTGTCCCTTGCAAATGGAAGCTTTGCACCTGTGAATGGGTACACAAGCACAGGAAAGTTGTAGGAGTGTGTGTATGGAGATGTCTTTTATCTCCTGGATAAAAAGTATACTCTTTCCCATTCACAAAAAATTCAAAGAAAGTAATGAATGTTATGTGTTCAAATGCCTTTTGTGAAGGATATAATAAGGTCTTGAGGCAATCTGATGAAAAATGCCATTTTTATGGTACAGGGAATATGTAAATCAGTCATTTTTGACCGGAACAGTGTTAGAAGGTTAACTCAAAATCTGTGGCAGTTTCACAGAATCGCAAAACATTCTGTGATGGGCCCACGGAAGAATTCCGTTAAATAAACACGGCCCCTTAAGGTAAGGAAAAGGTCATGAGTGGGCTTACGGTTCTGTGACACGCGGGAAGAGCGGGACGGCTCGGTTCAGGAAAAGGTTGTGGGTGGGCATATGGTTCTGTGACACGCGAGAAGAACAGGGCGGAAAAGAAGAAAGTAACTTTAGGAAACTTGACATGCGGGACACGAACCCCGGTCTCCTAGGTGAAAGTCCTGTTGTTTGACCCATCTACCACCCCAACCAACCTCCTTATGCGGAATTTTGGCGTTACATAGTACTCACTACCTTAGTCGCTCTTAATGCTACGTCATCTTCTCATTGACTTTACATTGGCATTGTTTTCCGTGGTGGCTAGACGGATTTTTCACACATTCCGTACCACGTAATGTGCTGTTAACAATTCGTGATCATTTCACGGAATTCTGTGCAACCAGGCTGGCTGAAGTCTATGGCGTTGCTGTGTCCATTTCTTTCACTGTCTATCGAAATATGAAGCCAATGCAGAAGTGCCAAAAACTGCAGTTCATCGAATGGCCACTTGAGGTTGGCTCATAGACTGTATATTCATGGACAGCGCATGTGTGACGTCACTTATGGAATGCCTTTTTGTTCAATATTAAATAAATAAATACATAAATAAATGAATAAATACATAAAAGCATGAATAAATAACACTTTGCCGAACCGGATGCGTTGTCCATTAATATTAACAGTCTATGAGTTGGCTCCAAAAAGGAGTATAAAATGCCCACATTTACAGCAGAATTAAACATGTTTACAGCTTGGTACAAAAACTGCTTTGGTCTCTACAGCGAAGTTACCCTTCATGACAACTGTTGGGGAGTGATTTAAAAAAAAAAAATTACCTGATTAAATTATATTCAGGCTTAAAGTTCTGCATAATTAAGGGCGTGGTCACTTCGAGTGACAGGTGGCTAGTGACAGGATGGTAGCCGCATAGCGTAGCCCCGTCACTTCAGCTAAGCTAATTCGAGGAACTTGATCCTCCTAACTGCTTTTGTGCCTTTTGCAGAATTATTCATACAAATATCTGACAAAGATGTGGCTTGTTGTGCGTTTAATTGTACCAACAGACACTCCAAGAAGTCTGCACTCTTTTTTTTTGTTGAGTGAAATTCTAATATTTCATTTAACTGACGTTAGCATTATTTGCACGCTAATTAGCAATAGACAGAAGGGATTAGCCTTGGAGCAAGACGCCCAGCTAACAGCACCGTATGCTTACCAACGTTAAACGGGCATGCACCAAAGTAAACACGTAACTTAAGTGAGAAGTGTTGAAATTTAGAGCGATAATTGAACAAAAGGTGTCTGTGTGAGTTTGGGAAATAAAGTACCATCCTATTTTATACAGTCTGGTGGAGGCACATATCTGGGGAAAGCTACAAAAACATTTCCGCTGCATTGAAGGTTCCGACGAGCACAAAAAGAATCTTAAATGGAAGAAGTTTGGAACATCCTGGACTTTTCCTAGCGCTGGCTGCCTGGCCAAACTGAGCAATTGGGGAAGAAGAGCCTTGTTAAGAGAGGTGACCAACCAAGAACCGAAATGGTCACTCTGGCTGAGCTCCATAGGGGAAATAAGAGAATCTTCCAGAAGGCTAACCATCACTGCAACACTTTACCGAAATGGGCTTTATGGCAGAGTGGCCAGACGGAAGCCTCTCCTCCACTTTTCCAGCTGCTGCACAGCCTCAAACTGAGCTTGACGACGTAGATGTGATGTGAGCAACCTGTCTGAAAGTTGTAAGTCTTCTGGTAGCCTCTAGTGCCACCAGAAGACTTTCCAAGAGAAAGAGAGAAATGCCAAGAGAAATCTCAATCATTCCGAATCTTGCAGAGATGGAGAGCGTAAGTATAGGAGCTGTCCATGAGCGTAGGAGCAGTTGTTGAAATATTTTCATACTATATATTATACTTTCAGGGACTCTCTTTGGGCTTCTCCCTTGACTGTATGGCTCCACGACACGGCCCCCCGATTGCCTGCGAGCTTCTCCTGTACTATACGGTTAATTCTCTACTGTGCGACAGAAAGTTGCGTGGTCATGACGCAATCGTTTGCCTATTTTTAAGAAAACAGCTGCTACAGGGCCATAACGTGAGATGCAAGGTAATGGAGCCTTTTATACATTGTCGTGTTTCTTTAGTAAGTAAACAATGGACAAATAGAGTCTTTAAACACTTTGAAAGACATGACAACCTGTTTGGAGTTCGCAAAAACAAAGCTCCTAAAGACTCTGAGAAACAAGATGTTGGCTGATTGGAATCAATTCTTAGCGTCATGTCTGGAGGAAACCAGGCACGGGAGAATTGTTTTTTGGAAAAATAAGGATAGATTGCAAGGTTTCTTGTAACAGAATCATTAATTAATATTAATCATAGTTTAATAAATATAATCAAATAATTGCCCCCCATAAACAAATATGAACCAATTAAAAAAAACATATCAATGAAATAAATCAATAAATGTCACTCTTAGATCAAATCATCAACTATTGAAGAGTGAATTAAATCCTCATCAATCCTAGTTGCTAGTACCAACTCTACAACTAGTTACAACTCTCGTACTTGTGTCCTCTTACTTCATCTTTATTCAGTGATGCATTGTTGTGCAGTTGTTGTGCTCAGGCATGTGCCATGTAAGACACAACATCCTGTGTTTAAATCATGCTCAGACTTTATCATTATGTCATCCTTTTCTGAAATGTCTTCACAAATGTAAACATAATAATACAAATAAGAAATTGACAGACCACAGAGTAGGCCAGGCAAAAAGTCTTTTACTGCCTGACTGACTTCTCATTGTAATGCACAAGGTGAGACGTGCAGCAGGCTCACTTAACAAGTGCATTTCCCATGTTTTTTAATTTTGTGGGTTTTTGCAGAACTGATATATACTCATGTTATTTGTATGTATTAGGACAGCAGCACAATCCGAGAGAGAACATATTATGTTTTGCAGTTTCTCTGCAACTGATAAATAATTGTACTGAGTAACTCCTATATTCACACAGGTGCTTATGTGTAGCCGATTCTGTGGTCTGGCACGGACCAGTGGTCACAACCACTAGGGGCGCTAAAGACACTGGTCGTGACCAGCTCCTCAGTGGTCTGCCCTGTGGTCCCTGTGGTCTGTGAAGCGGCTTTAGTATTTTCTCCCCTTTCCTGTCGTTTTGGCAGCACTGTTAGCTGGATAAATGTCAGAGATCATAAACTTTTGTCTATAAAACACACTATATCAGATATATTATGATTATTATTGTTATTATTATTGATTATGACGATCCATGTGGTCAGAACCAGCCAAGACGGACCAGTGGTCACAACCACTAGGGGCGCTAAAGACACTGGTCGCGACCAGTGGCACAGTGTTCATGACCAGCTTCTTACTGGCACAAATAGTCCAGGCAAAGTAGCGTTTTACGACAGACTAATTGTAAAATATTTTTTTGCAGCTTAGATCATTTCTATGAGGTGTCCAGAACAACATACTAAAAGTCCTAAGAAATCCTAGTTGAGGAAATATGTTAAATTCTCATCAATCCGAGATGTGTGTCAATAAGGCCAGGCAACAATACACTCCAATGGGGCAATTTTTTTCCTTTACTCCTATCAAAATGAAACTTTACACGATGAAAGTACCCATAAAAATGTTTGTATTACAAGTTTCTTTGAAAATGAATTTGAATATGCAAATGAGCTATACACTAATCAAATATGCCCAAAATACACCCAAATAGGCTTAATTTTTTCCTTTACTCCTACCACAATAAAACTTTACATAGTAAAAGTATACATGAAAAGTAACTTTTTTTTGTATTACAAGTTTCTTTTGAAATGAATTTGAATATGCACATGAGCTCCACACTTATTGAATGTCTTAATTTGCATAGGCAGAAACACCATTCATATGTATGACAAATACATCGGCCCAATCTTCACCCAATCATCCTACTGCCAATGGGTGATGGCAATGCTGCTTTTAGACTGGCCTCTAACCTGAAAACTGCCTGGCTTGGTAGTACCTGCCGGTATAGTCTTCAGGGTCACGGAGGCACACAAGCCTCCCCACCACGACAAGGTAGCAAAATGTAATCTGTGTCCGTGCCAGAGACCAGCTGGTCCTGACCACACGGATCTTCATAATCAATAATAGTAACAATAATAATCACAATATATCTGATATAGTGTGTTTTATAGACAAAAGATTATGATCTCTGACATTTATCCAGCTAACAGTGCTGCCAAAACGACAGGAAAGGGGAGAAAATACTAAAGCCGCTTCACAGACCACAGGGACCACAGGGCAGACCACTGAGGAGCTGATCGCGACCAGTGTCTTTAGCGCCCCTAGTGGCAGTAACCACTGGTCCCTGCCAGAGACCATGGTCCTGGGACAGACCACGGAATTGGCTACAACCCCTGCTGGTGAAATGTGAGTGAAATTATGCCTGTATACACTGCAGCAATCTAATGTGTGTGTGGGAAGTGTGAGTGGTGGCAAAAGGCAGGACTTGTAGATTATTTGGCCTAACTGTCAGTGTTGATGACATGATGGAGCTGTCTATTGTTGACATTGATTTTCATTTATTTACATAATATTGGATGGTTGGGTAATTCCTACATGCATACTGTACAATACACACCTGCAAACATCAACATGAAAAATGTAACAGTCACAAGTCACAGAAATAAAACCATCTTACTGAATACTCTTATTGTTCTAGAAAAATGGGATGGACAATAAATACAGGAATACCTTGCAATACAATGAAATAATAAAATGCCAAAACAAATTAGTTTCAGATTAATCAACCGTGCTCTTATATAATCCTAACAAGTTAACAAAATAAGCACTTTTTTCCAGATGGATTGGATTGTATTTATTTTGTCCACCTTCTCAATATCAGTTAACAGTCTCTGTGCCGATTCTGTTTTCACTGGGCTACAGTGAAGACCTCTCTGGGAGACATGGGCCTGTAGATGTGCAGGTCTGTGTGACTGCATCCGTGATGGGGCACCAATAAACACTGACAACCATGGCAGCTTCTTGTTTTCACTGGAGAAAGTCACAGAGGCAACACCTTGCTGTGCGAGTTGACGGAGCGCATGTTGATACTGGCAGTGTGGAGCACATGGGGAATGTAGCGGCCGCACGACAGCACCTCCAGAGCAGCTTCACGGAACTGTTGGACACAACATTTAGGAAATATATGAGCATTGATTTCACGTCCAATTAAAATCTTTTTTTCTTGTGCCTATCTGTGTGCATACTCAGCCTTTGTATTTCAATTTCATAGCAGATATACACTTCAGCTGCTTACCTGCTTGTTGGTAAGGAAGTAGATGATAGGGTTATAGACAGGGCTGGTCTTGGCAAAGTACATGGGCAAAGTGGCGACCAGTGGAGGGATGTAGAGCTCTGGATCCACGACTACCACAATTGACAACGCCGTGTAGGGCAGCCAGCAAACAAAATAAGCTATGATCATGGTCAGGACCATACTGATGGCTTGATCATTCTCCTTCTGGCTGGAACGCCCACCCTGGAGCTCCACACTCCTGTTCAGCTACGAGTAGAAAGGAAAGTTGATACCCATTATAGGACAAATCCGGTGCAAATTGAACCTAGAGGTTAATTACATATGTGTACAGAGTCGACCGTTCTCTGGGATATGTTTCATGCTAATCGAATGTGACCAGTTTCATCGCAAACCGCTAATTAGCTTATAACGCTAGTCGTCAGGGCAGAGGGTAAAGTAAAAAGAAATCGCTATTTCTATTAGAGATGAGCCCCGGTACTGCCTAAAACGCTGGTATAGGGAAGTACTGGAATTCATGCACCGATCTGATACCACGTAATAAAGCCCTAAAGAAAATCTACGTTAAAGTAGTTTATTTATTCTTTTTCCGTTATAACTGACTGTCAAACTGGAGAATAAAAGAAAGTTCTGGGGCGTTCAGTGTTTGTGTTTGTTCATGTTTCACAAAGAGTTTAACCTGAGCCAGGCCGACAACAAAGATATAAATCATATCACATCCATACAGGGATAGTAGTATACAGTTGTTAAAACATAATAAAATATATGACACATTGGTATCGGATCGGTAGTTGTATCGGCTGACACGCAAGTTCAGGTATCGGAATCGGTATCTAATTTCTATACCACTAACAAGGCTCAAAATAGCACCACACTTCCATGGTAGCATAATGAGGGTCCCTACATGTAAACCGAAGCATTGAGAACTTTGTAAGTGTACAGACAGTTTATTAAAAAGACCTTCAACCAGTAACCAGTAACAGCTCAAGCACAGCGTTCGTCGTTCGACTGGTCGTGACTGCTTTCCCCAAGACATTTTACATGAAGGGTACACATATGTAATTAACCCCTAGGTTCATTTTGCGCCGGATTTGTCCTTTAAAATTTGTCCTGTAGGTGGTAAATTGCAAACAGATAAGGATGGGGGGTATGCATTTTAAATCTAGCCTAGTTCTTATGGTGTGAAAGTGTAATAAACAGAAGCCATCATAAGCCCACCTTATTCATGGATGTGAGCACTTTGGAGTAGCAGTAAATGATGACTATAGTAGGGAAAATGAAGCATAGGAGTGTGTAGAAGATGAGATAGCTGTAGTTGTTCCACGATCTCTTCTCCCAGGCCAGAGAGCAGGAGGTCTGGATCCCTTCAGGTCCATATGAGCTCCAGCCGAATAACGGAGCCACCGCCCAAAACAAGCAGAAGATCCAGACAAATAGCAGCCCGGCGATGCTTCTCCGCATGCTCAGCTTTAGACCAGCTCTCGGCTTACACACCAAGTTGTACCGCTCGTAGGCTAGCAGGGCCAGAGTGCAGAGAGACACCAAACCTAGGAAAGGGAAATAAATGAACAAAACAAAAACGTCAGCTAAAGGTCCACTTACTAGCTTTTTCTGGACATTTTAACTGGACCTCATGGTCTTTCTCAGGGTATGGAGCTTGTTCAGTTGTCATAGCGAGCATCTCCAATATCTCCAGAACAACTGAGCAAACTCCATCAACTGAGAAAATCGTGGTGTACCCAAGTGTAATTTGAATTACAGTTTGTGTCCAACGAATAAACTTCAAGTCAGCAAAACAATTTTTTTCCCAAGAAATAAACATGACTTTTGTAAATCTGATAACAGTATTAAGAGACATTTTCAAAAAGCATCAAACAGAGGCCTATATAAATGTGTATAAAGCCACAATACATTCTGAGATTAAGTGCAGTGAAACAATAGGATCAATATTTTAGCTTACAATTATGTTTGTGTTTTATAATGACAGACCTCAAGGCACAAAGAAAACACAATTGCTCTCAAAAAGTCTATACAACATAAACTGCTCTATCACAACTTCACTTACCAAAATAATTTACTGCAAATCCTTGAAACACGCAGGCTGTGTCGCCAATAAAGAAAAAGCCGTGGTAGTTAGTGATGGTGACGACCAGGGATCCACACAGGCCTATCATGAGGTCAGACACCGCAAGGCTGAGGAAAACGGTTGTAGGCTGGAGTAGAGACGGGTTCCTCAGCATCACGGTTATGACGAGACAATTGTTAAAAACTGTTAACAATGTGTTGATGAACATGAGGAAAGAAATTATACTGTAGCCCACCCGAGGGAAGATGGTGGGCGTAATAGCCACCACCTCGGCGTAGATGGATGGATGAGAGCCAGAGCTGCTGTTGCTGTCCATGGCGCCTAAATGAAGTCCAGCTTTGGTGAAACAACTGTGAGGGCAGACACTGAACCCATGGACAGTCAAGAGGACACAGCGTCATCGATCTTATCATTTCTGATCCCTGTTAAACCACTCAGCTCGGATCAAATTGTGCACCTGCCTGATAGACAATTGCCCCAAATACAATATGGGAAATTGGTCTGTAACACGATTTGAATGGATTAATCCTAATAACCCCACTGCTATAATGGTAATTGGAAAGTTGAGGGATATAAAGGATGGATGAATTAGTCCTGAAAACTAATTTTCAAATTATAAAATGTTTCTTCCTTTTATTTGTTGTTTAAATACAACTGACAGAGAAGGAAAAAATAGCATAGTATGCAAATGGATACATATTCAAGGCCGACAACAAAGTACCTGCTAATTACATAACAATTATCCAGCCATATCAATTTGCTTTAAATTCATGATATAAGCACTTGGCTCGGATCATAAAGCATTTGTATTTTAATAAATAGTTCAAAAATCCTATGAAACATCGAGGAAGGGATGAAGTGACCCTGCCCGGAGGAAGCCCGGGGCCCCCGTCTGGAGCCAGGCCCAGATGGAGGGCTCGTCAGCGAGCGTCTGGTGGCCGGGTTTGCCACGGAGCCCGGCCGGGCACAGCCCGAAAAAGCTACGTGGCGGACATCTCTCCATCCCATGGGCCCACCACCTGTGGGAGGAACCGCTGGGGTTGGGTGCGCTGCCACATGGGTGGCAGTGAAGGTCAGGGGCCTCGACGGACCAGACCCGGGCAGCAGAGGCTGGCTCTGGGGACGTGGAATGTCGCCTCTCTGTGGGGGAAGGAGCCGGAACTTGTGCGGGAGGTGGAGCGCTACCGGTTAGATCTGGTGGGGCTTACCTCTACGCACAGTCTTGGTTCTGGAACCATACTCCTGGATAGAGGGTTGGACTCTTTTCTTCTCCGGGAGTTGCCCAGGGTGTGAGGCGCCGGGCGGGTGTGGGGATACTCACAAGCCCCCGGCTGAGCGCCACTACGTTGGAGTTTAACCCGGTGGACGAGAGGGTCGCCTCCCTACGCCTGCGGGTTGTGGGGGGAAAAACTCTGACTGTTGTTTGTGCATATGCACCGAACAAGAGTTCGAGTATTCGGCCTTCTTGGAGACCTTGAGTGGAGTCCTGCATGGGGCTCCAGTCGGGGACTCCATAGTTCTGCTGGGGGGACTTCAACGCGCACGTGGGTAATGATGGAGACACATGGAGAGGCGTGATTGGGAGGAACGGCCTTCCCTGATCTAAACCAGAGTGGTTGTTTGTTGTTGGACTTCTGTGCTAGTCATGGATTGTCTATAACTTGAACACCATGTTCGAACATAGGGATGCTCATAAGTGTACTTGGTACCCAGAGCACCCTAGGCCAAAGGTCAATGATCGATTTTATAATCGTTTCATCTGATCTGAGGCCGTATGTTTTGGACACTCGGAGTGAAGAGAGGGCGGAGCTGTCAACCGATCACCATCTGGTGGTGAGTTGGGTCAGGGGTGGGGAAGACTCTGAACAGACCTGGTAAGCCCAAGCGGGTAGTGCGGGTAAGTGGGAACGTCTGGAGGAGGCCCCTGTCCGACAGACTTTCAACTCACACCTCCGGCGGAGCTTTTCGTGCATCCCTGTGGAGGCTGGGGGCATTGAACCCGAGTGGACAATGCCCCTACAAAGAAACAAAGTTTCCATTGCTGAAGCTGCGGTGAGAGCTGTGGTCTTAGGGTCTTAGGTGCCTCAAGGGGCGTAACCCACGAACACCGTGGTGGACACCGGTGGTCAGGGAAGCCGTCCGACTGAAGAAGGAGTCTTTCTGGGATATGTTATCCCAGACGACTCCGGAGGCAGTTGCAAGGTACCGAAGGGCCCGAAGGGCTGCAGCCTCTGCCGTGAAAGAGGCAAAGCAGCGTGTGTGGGAGAAGTTTCGGGAGAAGACATGGAGAAGGACTTTCGGTCGGCACCAAGGTACTTCTGGAAAACCGTTCGCCACCTCAGGAGGGAAGCGGGAACCATCCAAGCTGTGTACAGTAAGGATGGGGACGCTGTTGACCTCAACTGAGGAGGTAATAGGGCGGTGGAAGGAGCACTTTGAGGAACTCCTAAATCCGACTAATCGCCCCTCTATGGTAGAGGCAGAGCTGGAGGATGAGGGGGGGATTGGCATCAATTTCCCTGGTGGAGGTTGCTGAGGTAGTTAAACAACTCCACAGTGGCAAAGCCCCAGGAATTGATGAGATCCGTCCAGAAATGCTTAAAGCTCTGGGTGTGGAGGGGTTGTCTTGGTTGACACGCCTCTTCAACATTGCGTGGAAGTCTGGGACGGTGCCTAAGGAGTGGCAGACCGGGGTGGTGGTTCCCCTTTTTAAAAAGGGGGACCAGAGGGTGTGTGCCAATTACAGGGGTATCACACTTCTCAGCCTCCCGGTAAAGTCTACTCCAAGGTGCTGGAAAGGAGGGTTCGGTCGATAGTCGAATCTCAGGTTGAAGAGGAACAATGCGGATTCCGTCCTGGTCGTGGAACAACGGACCAGATCTTTACTCTCGCAAGGATCCTGGAGGGAGCCTGGGAGTATGCCCAACCAGTCTACATGTGTTTTGTGGATCTGGAGAAGGCGTATGACCGGGTGCCCCGGGAGATACTGTGGGAGGTGCTGCGGGAGTACGGGGTGAGGGGGTCCCTTCTCAGGGCCATCCAATCTCCGTACTGACCAAAGCGAAAGCTGTGTCCGGGTTCTCGGCAGTAAGTCGGACTCGTTTCAGGTGAGAGTTGGCCTCCGCCAGAGCTGCGCTTTGTCACCAATCCTGTTTGTAGTATTTATGGACAGGATATCGAGGCGTAGTCGGGGTGGAGAGGGGTTGCAGTTCGGTGGGCTGGGGATCTCGTCGCTGCTTTTGCAGATGATGTGGTCCTGATGGCATCATCGGCCTGTGACCTTCAGCACTCACTGGATCGGGTTCGCAGCCGAGTGTGAAGCGGCTGGGATGAGGATCAGCACCTCTAAATCGGAGGCCATGGTTCTCAGCAGGAAACCGATGGAGTGCCTTCTCCAGGTAGGGAATGAGTCCTTACCCCAAGTGAAGGAGTTCAAGTACCTTGGGGTCTTGTTCGCGAGTGAGGGGACAATGGAGCGGGAGATTGGTCGGAGAATCGGCACAGCAGGTGCGGTATTACATTCAATTTATCGCACCGTTGTGACGAAAAGAGAGCTAAGCCAGAAGGCAAAGCTCTCAATCTACTGGTCAGTTTTGTTCCTACCCTCACCTATGGTCATGAAGGCTGGGTCATGACCGAAAGAACAAGATCCAGGGTACAAGCGTCGAAATGGGTTTCCTCAGGAGGGTAGCTGGCGTCTCCCTTAGAGATAGGGTGAGAAGCTCAGTTATCCGTGAGGAGCTCGGAGTAGAGCCGCTGCTCCTTTGCGTCGAAAGGAGCCAGTTGAGGTGGTTCGGGCATCTGGTAAGGATGCCCCCTGGGCGCCTCCCTAGGGAGGTGTTCCAGGCACGTCCAGCTGGGAGGAGGCCTCGGGGGAGACCCAGGACTAGGTGGAGGGATTATATCTCTAACCTGGCCTGGGAACGCCTCGGGATCCCCCAGTCGGAGCTGGTTAATGTGGCCCGGGAAAGGGAAGTTTGGGGTCCCCTGCTGGAGCTGCTACCCCCGCGACCCGACCCCGGATAAGCGGATGAAGATGGATAAATAGTGAAATAAGAAAACACTTCAACACATATTTACTAACTACTACAGAAATGCAAATAAACCATGAGGTTTTGGCCACTGGTATTTAAGAATTCCCTTTTTTCAGATTATACATCAAATATATTCATCTCAAGTCTTCGTTCGAGCACTTGTGAAAACATTTCATGCATTTTCTGCAGAAGTGTCAAACCCATGAAAGTCAAATAGCAACAGTTGCTAAATGCTAAATATAGCAACAATGCTCTATTTTTTGCTGACAAACGGACATTTCTCATGTGCTAAAATAAGACATACAGTATACAGGCTGTGTTGTGTGGAACTGGTTCAGACAATTGATTACAAAGACCTTAGAACATAAATGTGCAGTGTGTATCACATTGTACAGCTCAAAATGAAAATGAGTAAAATGCACAATTTAAAAAAAGATAGATTACCATATATTACATTAGGCTACTACAAAAATATACGCATTGGATTAATGTGAAAAATACATTAAGGCAACAGAGTTTGTAATGTAAATGTCACATCTGAGTATTCCCATTTTACTGACAGTCTATTATTTTTTTTAAAGATGCAAATGATAGAAAAAGTAAAGATAATCTTGTACAATTGATACCAGATCTATGATAGACATGATGTGTGACTGCCCCCTATTCTTTAGACTGTGCAGCATGCAGCATGTTTGCATACTTTCACAACAATCAGTGCATTCAATGAATCAAAGTATTTGTGATAAAAATATAAAATACAAGGTGTCCATGTTTTAAATTAAAACGTCAACATGCTCTTTCAGTCATGTGTCCTGGTCCTCTTTAGGACTGAATTCTTTGAGAGGATGTAACTAAGTACTTTTATGCTTAATAAACATTACCAGTTTTTACATATCTTAAAATGTTGCATGCATCTTCTAAAATGCCATATCTTAAAACCTAACAAATACTAATTAAATCAGCAATTTAGATTATCCAATCCTAGTCTTTATTTTTTAACTCTCTCTCTCTCTCTCTCTCTCTCTCTCTCTCTCTCTCTAATCGGACTCTGCTTTGGTCCTGCTGAGCTGTGAGGTGACGCTAATACCAGTAGGACTGTGTTCAGGCCAGAAGGGGGACTCATGCTGCAGGGGAGTACGGCGAGGGAAAAAGGTGTGCTGGAAGTCATAGTTGAGCAGGCAGCTGATGGAGGCCATGTAGATGTCAGCAAAGCGTGAGAGTCGGCGTGAGAAGTATGTGGGGTTGTGGTATGTCCGGAACAGACTCCCAAATTGAGGGTTGAAGATGTCCTTTGTCTGTGACCTGCCATGAAAACATTCATACCATCAAGATACAGTTCGATCAGTTCTACAAGATCTCAATAAATGATCAAAGCTGCTCTTGATTGCTGAAGTAACTATCTCCGTTACCTCATGGCTTCTCTTTCTCTGATCCACTCCTCAACGACAACTTGAGATGTTGGATCCCTATGTACCTGTTTGGGAGCAGTGCAAAGAAGTTAAGCACACCGATTGAGGATAGAGGCAAAAAGGGAAAAACACAAACGTCTTTATGAGTCTCCTAACCTGCATCTGTTCAATAAGTCCAGTCAGTGCCTGTAACCAGGCCATCATGTGCACGTACTGCTCTGTGTTCATGATCTTGATCTCCTTCCTCAGCTCAGGGATGATGGCGCCTGTCCTCCAGCCATGTTTCAGTGTTAGATCCTGCAACACGGACCAGAATTGTCAATAATTTAGGAATTTACCTGTTTGTGTTGGTGTCTGAATCATGTTTTTACATGCAGGAATTAAGCAATAAAAAGGGAGTGCTATAAACAATACACTGGAGTTGCAGGCTTAAAGTACATATCATACATTACAGCCTGAATTTGAGTGTATTGTTGCTGTTATACCACTGTGTCATACATTTATGATTACCTGTTGAGACAGCTATAAAAAATAAACCTTGTATATACTGGCTATGTAGCAAACGGCACGTCAGCAGCACAACTGCAATGCCACACTAGATCGGTATGACTTCACAGTCACACTAGGCCTAGTGTTGCTTACTTGGATGTATTTAGAAATGCTAATAGCCCAATACACAATCAATGCTGTTGTACTAATAAGATGATTTTTTTTTTTATTGAAATTGGTTGCAGTTATGTTGCGCCTAAAGCTCAAGTAAAGGCTGTACCAGTGCAAACAGCAATAATTAAAACCAGGGTTTGTACAGGTTTCATCAAATCAAATTTAAGACTTTTTAAGACCATGATTAATAAAATGTAAGACCTATATCACGACATAAAAAAAAAAAGTCAGATTCCAGAAACATTGTCTGAAACAATTCCCAGATGTCCTTGTTGGCATTATAGGACTGGTGTCTAGATTGGCTGCAAAATAAGTTGCATGTTGGTCTCATTTGTACTCGTAATACAGTGAATTATATTTGGACTAGCGACAGAAAGAACTACAACCCCACAGAATAAAAAAAACATTCTAAAGTGCTGCGGGAACATTTCAATGAGAATTAGAGGTAGCGTTATATGGACTTAGGAAAATTAAGACCTGTTGAAAATTATTTAAGAGCTACACAACACGAATTTAAGACTTTTTAAGGCCTACATTTTTTATTTGGAAATGTTTGACTTTTTTAGACTCTTTAAGACCCCGCGGAAACCCTGTAAAATGGAAGTGTGTTTCGACAGGTCTTTCAGTTAATGTAGTTAGCGCCAAAGTACTGACATGTGACACAACTAGGGCTGGGACGGTTACCGCATTACCGCAATACCGTGGTGAGAGAAACCATTGTGGCCCTAAATGACAGCAAAGACTCTTACATTGAGCTGAAATTGAAACACTGTGCTGCCATCTTTACAGTCTATGGCTGAAACATATGTTGTAAGGTTTAAGGCGATGTTTTTTTGGGGGTAACGCCATTCACTTTACCGGCAGTATTGACTATAAATAAAGCCACAGTGTCTTGAGAAGCTCTAGCTTGTTGTTTTATTGTTCACTTTTAACTCACTTTACATCAACTTTGCTTTCTCTTTTTCCTCTCTCTTTTCCTCACAGCGGCACTCATACGCTACTCTCCGTTACCGCTCGCTCTCCTTGTGCGACCACACGGGCGCTGACGTCACTCACTTAAGGCATCCTGCCATTCTCGCTCTAACTTACGCTACTCTCGTAAGGGGGTTGCGGTTACCCGCAGTTAAAAAACTATACTGTCACAGCCCTAGACAAAACAACACAACTTTTGTAAATACTAACAAAAAAAATAGTTTAGCCTTTAGTAGCTGTGTTTTGTTGTTCTACGAGCCCAGGTCAGTTAAGCCTTGTATCAGTAAGTAAGAAGTATGTAAGACAGGCCACTGACAAACTGTGCTAAAATGGATCCAGGAAAGTGAGAAAACTTTTTGGGTTTCTTTAATAAAACTGCATAAAGCAGAAATAAAATATTGCTCCATCCCTACCTCCCCTGTAAGTCCTTAGTAACTCAGAGATGCTTCTGTCCACTTGCAGTAACAATCTCATCCTACAGCCAGAGAGGCTGGCTGTAAGCCATGTTCCATCTTTCTAAATAAACAAGTTGACATGTTTGACAGCTGGCTGCCTGACACCAGGAAGGCATCTGTATTTAATTACCATCATTTACAGCTGATCAGACACATATATCTAAGTCATAACTCATTGTAAAAACAACTGATGCTAGTTTGAGGGGCAGCGGTTGGCAGGTTGCTAGGTTACAGGTATAAAAGGTGCAGTGCATCACTGCTGTAGATTTGATAGGTTTGATAAGACACTGACTAAAATACCTGTCAACCAAACCCAATGCAGAGCTACTTAACTGCGGTTTAATGCATGAAGAATTACATTCTTAACCCAGTTATTTAAGTATCTTTGTTTTGCTTCAATCATTTACTCAGCATCTCCTTATGTGCTTCTTCTAACAGAACATTAAGATTTAGACTGTTGCATATAAAGATTAGCGTCAGCACTTTGAATTCAGGAGAAACACACTTATCTTAAATTGGGCATGGTCAAAGCAGGGTCCCCTTCTAATCTTTCAAAAAACAGTGTTTTGTGTAGTTATAATGGGTCATTTGTTGTAAATATGCCTGGATGCTGCTTACTGCCAAGTCACTGTAGATGTGATCACCAAAGTAGAGCACTTTGGATCCTGTCCAGCCTGTGAGTCTCAGGAACTCGTAAAGGTTTCCCTATAGAGATCAAACACATGTTTAAAAAATAATGAAACATGTATTTCATAAGGTGTATTCAGGAGACATTTTTCAGGAATTTTAAACTGGCATGAATGGCACAACACCTGTTTGTAGATCTTTCCTTTTTCCAACTTGTGAATTCTGTCCCACAGTAATGCACCTTTGTCTGTCACTCGCCTGAAAGGTCTAGGGAAAAATACACAAGACACATCTTAGCCAATATTGGCAGCTCCCAAACAAACATACACTACTGGTAACTGCTGGAAGTGTGGCCCAGTGAGGCCCCTAGTGGGATAAAAGAGGCACAGCATGGACGTAGTATAAGCCACAGACGCACTTACTTTCTCCTGTCATTAAAGAAACCAGGTTTGTCGGCCTGAACGATCACAACATCAAACAGGTCCTGCCAGTCCTTCCCAACAATGTAGTTCATTCCTCGGTCCCTGAGAAGGACAAAGATTCACATTGTCAGCAACATTTTTTTTAAGATGATTTTTTTTGGCATTTTTAGGCTTTGATTTGTGACAGGACCGCTTAGTCAGCAACATTTTAAAGCTCATCAGAAAGGTACTATAAAAAAAGACTTGAGGGCTCAGCGATTCACCAGCAATAAAATGTCCATCTCGTACTATGTTAGTACTAATATAGATCTGGGAGGACGTCAAGGTTGAAACATTGCATTGGTAAAAAGGACACAGGTTTAATGTTTTTGACTTCTGGGAAGCCTTTTTAGGTTGGATATGCATAGCAAGTCATTTTGTACAGTCAAGCCTGACTTCAAAAAAGGGTCATGGTCAATGACTTGAATGACAAATGGAAAGCCTTTTGATGTGTGGAAGTTAAGGCATTATACAGTGGCACCCATTTAATATTAGTACACTGATAAAAGACATGTTTTATTAATCACAGCAACAACTACTTGCACTCTGTTTGCTCACACTTACACAAAGTCAAATGGGCTGTTGGTAATGAGGAACATCTTTTTTCCATGCTCTGACAGCTTCTTCAGCACGGCGTGGCTTTGCTCACCATAGCAAATGTATTTCTCTGGGAAATGGGAAAAGAGAGAGAGGGTGGAAGGTGGGTGCTGCTGATTTAATTTTCACAGACAAAACTGCTTTTTATTTCTATATCACATCCTCATTATTTCTAAATTAATTGTTTATGTCTTGACAACAACTAAGCACAATTGCTTTTATCTCGAACAAAGTAATATAAATCAAAGAACATTACCAATATCTGCCTCCACGGCTCGGTACATAATGCCCTTGACGTGGACATCTCTAATGGCTTCCTGTGAAGAGGAAATAGTAAACAGTCCTCAGCCAGGAAGTCATGACTTCAGTGACACGATGTTAGCATTCAGCTCCAGTAGCAACACTTTGCTCTGAATATAAACTGTTGACTTGGAAGCACAAAGAATACAAATTCAATATGAAGAAAGCAGATCCTGGAGTTTAGTTACTTTGGTGACATAGTGAGTAAGTTTGCACCACATTTTCAAAAGTGTAACCTGTGCTTTTGAATCAGTGAAAGAGTAAATAATGCAAAAGAAAATTGCAAAGTCGCACATTTAAAGGAAGTTTATCATACACAAAGATTATTTGATGTACACAAAAGTCAAAGGAAAGCGAGCAAAAAAACAGGATTAATGCTGAATAATAAATCAGGCTCAGCAGGAAAAAAGATTTAGCGGGGTGTCCTTGAAAACATATAAGAGGCACTCATGGAAATAAGAGCGTGTGTGAGGGTTTTTAATGACAGTGATCTGTCAAACACGCTACAGTGTTTGACAGAATAGACAGGACCAGCATGACAGCTGCCCTCAAAGGGAGACGCAGCGCTGATTTCTCTCCCCTCTCCCTTTGACGCAACAGAGCCACCAGAGAACAGACGCAGATGGCTGGAGGCGGGCTTACTCAACTAAAATTAGACACCGTTTTCAGAGCTAAAATTAAGATGGGATCGAATGGCTTGAGCATCTATATCTATATATCTATCATCTGAGCATGTACATATGGCTGGATTTAATGTCTCTACACACATTGACCCATGGGTGATACAATAATGAGATTTTGCAATTATTGTATGCCAAGTTTCCCAAAGCATTGATCAAAGACAGTAGACAAATAATAAGATATTTCACCTTTACGTCTTTGTAGAGATGCACTGGCTCATAGTCGATATTGTGCCTCATGAAGAAGTCATTGACACAGGACAAGAGGCTCATCTCAGGTAGGGAGAATATGTCCATGAACTGTTTCATGGTGTGGCCATGGGAACTCTGCAGGACAGTGATAAATGTCATTATATTCTGTTGTTTTTATTTCTGTAGCATCCATCTTGTCATAGATAAGATAGGAAATGATCATTACCTTGCCATAGAAGTCGCTCATGTTCTCCAGAGGTACATGACAACCGTCATACATGGCAATTACTTCCTCATCAGGAACTGGATGAAGACCCCTGTAGAAGAAACACAAAATATCAAATCCTTTGACATTAATAGAATTCATACTAATGTCATTTGTAGCATGTGCAACTTCCTAAAAGTTATGATAAACTCCAGAAAAGCTGTAAGATGTGTAGTCTGAAATGTTGAATGATTGCCTTTAACTGTCTAAATATGTACCCTGATGAGAAACGCATGTTATACCCACACAGTGTTCTCAGTGTATTAGTTATTACCCACTACCCTGATGTGAGAAGTAACACAGTGCACATATACCTGTATACAGTTCCCAACTGGATGTAGTGAAAAGCATCTATCTTCATCAGCAGTCCCTGTTTTAAGTCATTAAATATGTCCACAAAAATGATCATGAATAACCAATAAGCCTAAAATATAAAATGTATAGTTTTTGAGTTAGATAAGGAAAGACCTTCTCACCTTCTGAACATCATAGTGAAGTCCTCTGACAGCAAAATTAGGAATATACTCATAATTTAGCAGACCCTCTGGATACTAATATAAAAGAAAATCAAAAATTGGTATAAGATTTGCAGTGACAACAAAACAGGGCATTAGACTGAATCATAAAACAATTGGATTGCAATGGAGTACACCACAAGGCCCAGATCCACCTATGTAGGTAAAAACAGTGCTGGATGGTGCAACTCAGTTGTAGCCCAGTTTCAACCTTAAATGTGGGGTGATTATACTGCCTATTATCAAAGCACTCTAACTTGGGGTGGCAGTAGCTCAGTCTGTAGTGACTTGGCTTGGAAACCACCAGTTCAAATCCCATTCCGAAGTATGTAGTGTGAACTGGTAGCTTTCAGATGTGCCAGTTTTCCTCCTGGGCACTACCAAGGTTGAGCAAGGCACTGAACCCCCAAATGCGCGGGGTGCCATCCTATGAGACAGCCCCCTTGCTCTGACATCTCTCCATAGGTCCTGTGGGGGGAACTTCACACACATACACAAGTATGTGTGTGAATTTCCCCTCGAGGGATATATAAAGTATGCTTGGCAGAGTGACACTATTATTTTTTTTTTTTTATCTTATTTTTACATTTTGTGTGTAGTTCAATTATTTTACGAATCAATTACAGCTGAGAAGAATGATCTTGTCTGTATCTGGGGGAAAAATAAGTTTAAATTGCCAGGCTTTAAAGGGTCACGCTGGTCACACACCCTGTGGTTAGTGATGAGAATATCCCGTGCTATGTTGAAGATGAGGGTGTGGAGGTTCCTGGAGTAGAACGCCAGGGTGTAGTCATAGTCGAAGCCATAGATCTCTGTGTCCCGCAGGCTCATCTCATTGTTTGCAAAAATGGTGTCAGGGTTAACTGAGTTGGCAGAAACGGCTGTGATCAAACCTAAGAGGAGAGAATGAGGTTATTTTGCTGTTTCCTTCCATCTGGGAACATTATTTATCGATATGGCACATCTTAGGACAGAAGTACAACTGTCTTGAAGGTGGTGGATAAAGGCTTTTGATTTGCAAAATGTTACCAGATGCATGCATTAAATATGCATAATCCAGGATTAACAGATTATCAGTCCTGGCCGATTATCGGGCCGATTTTTGGCAGTTCGCAGATGATCTGTATCAGCATTTTATTGCCTGATAACTGATAAAGTTAATTAATAAAAAAGTGTGTTACTTTGGCTCTGCTACAGCTCTGTGTCTGTCCCTCTGCTTCAGTTTCACTCACCACTGAGTCTGACTTAATGTCCCACAAAACTATCTGACTATCTTTTACTGGGTATTATGTTGAACATTTCTAATTTATTAAATAATTGCTTATAGCATTTAAACACATTTTTATTTTCACTGTAAATGCATATCGGTTAAAAATATTGGTTATCGGTTGATCCCTAAATAATAATAAATAAGATATTGGAGGTAAATCTTGAGTTGCATTATATTTTACAGGTGTATAAAGTATCATAGCCTATTACTACAATGTGTCAAGCCCACGGTATGTTCAGGAGGCGTTTTTCGTTTGAAATGCTGCTAAATGTGAGGCTGTAGAACTGGTCGGTGCATTAGTCTGCCGGAAAAATTAGTCATAACAGGGTTATAAGGCAACAACAGTTTTGTATTTACCGCAGTGCTGTATAATATTAATGGAATGCTGCTGTTTTATCAGTGTCCATACCTTCAGTCTGCCTTTTGGTCTCATTGTAAACAGACCACAGCCTCTCTGGCATGTCCTGACCGTCTGAAGAGCTACTACAAACAGATGCTGCGTAGCTTTTGGCTCTGGGTTGTTGTGACAGAAGTTGACCGACTCCATGGGCTACCGCACCAAAATTCCGTTTCCATAAGCGAGGTGTGAATGGCCGGTGGTGTAAAGTCTGTAATACATTACAGAAAATATTCGCCTTCTGCAGACAGTTCTTGTGCTTCAGAAGAGACAGGGGCAAAGACAAGGGCGCCATGACTCTGATATTTAGGGTGGCAGCCCGTGTGTCGCGGGGGACTTTCACAGATGAATGCATGCAGTTGACGCCGCGCTCGTCTGTAAATAAATACCAGTGTCCTGCTTTTTACGTCACTTCCGCGTTTGACAGGACCCAGCCAACCAGCGAATCAGAGGCTGGTGCGTCTGGAGCATGGGTGTATTATAAGTCTTGTCTGGAGTTCAGTTGCTTCCTATTGTCCACCAAACAGCAGCGATATGTTACCAGATCATAGACTGTAAATATTATGATATCATTTAATGATGTAATAGGCCTATCATATTTACAGCCTATTTACCAGATATAGTAAATATGCATTAAACCAGGACCCATTATACCGAGCTACTGTATTATTAAATCAC
Organism: Sander vitreus; assembly: GCF_031162955.1. Lineage (NCBI taxonomy): Eukaryota > Metazoa > Chordata > Actinopteri > Perciformes > Percidae > Sander > Sander vitreus. The sequence continues at coordinate 18,401,714 of NC_135862.1, read as the reverse complement.
TTTGTGCTGCCTTTTTTCTATGAAAGGTACTATACAAATGTAATTTCTACTTCTTCTTCTTCTTCTTCTGATTATTATTATTATTATTATTATTATTATTATTATTATTATTATTATTATTATTATTATTATTATTATTATTGTTATTGCTGTAAAGCAACGGCCAGCAGGCTTTCTCTGGATATTTGAAAAAAGAAAATTATTTCAGAAATAATTAAACGTATGGAAGCCGGAAAATAGATAAACTGGGCCCCATGTACAGAGGCTCAGTCCTCCCTGCAGCGGCTGCAGGTTCAATTCCGACATGCTGCTCTTTGCTGCATGTCATTCCCCCTCTCTCTCCCCCTTCATGTCTAAGCTGTCCTATAAAGGCCTAAAAGGCCAATCTTAAAAAAAAAGGAATGACATCATCATTCTGACTGAATCTCATAGTTTTGACTTAGAACATCTGTATTATGACTTAGTATGTCATGACTAAATCAAAATTATGAGGTACTTAGTCCTAATAATGAGATAATTAATCAAATGTTAGACTTTTTTAAAGCAAAATTATGACAGATGCTAGGACATGAATTACTTTTATTGTTATTTCTAGCATATATAAAACAGATTTATATCTGACAGAAATTAAAAAGAATTATGAGATTCTAGCTCATAATCTAGGTTTTTTAGAGAGGAATAGTTCTAATTATCTTAATATCACATAGGTTTGACTTTTAAAGTTCAAAGTTTGACCTAGTATCACTTTTGTTTTGATAAGTAAAAAAATGTATAACAAACCTTTGACTATCTCATAAATTTGACATAGAAAGTCTACATTATGACTTAATCTCGAAATTGGCTTCCATATTTAAGGGTTTGGGTTTCTTTTGGAAAAATATGATGCTTTGTTAAAACCATTTAGTGCATCAAAGTGTATACAGCCATAGATGTAAGCACTGGTTTCAAAAGTGTTATCAAAGGGCCAATGACGCGCACACACACGCGCACACACACACACACACACACACACACACACACACACACACACACACACACACACACACACACACACAAAATGTAAAATATAACTGCTATTTAGCAACTGTAACCTTATCCTATACTCACACAACCGTGGTACACACCCATCAGACAGGCTGAGCAAGCAGCATAATAATGTGCATATTTGTATGATAATGTTACACACATATTCATCCAACCATTAGTGATTCCAGTATGACACAATCTCAGTTTTTCACAAATTGTTTAGAGTGTGTATTTGTAAAAAAAACAAAAACAAACTAAAAACAAAACGGTTTGCCATCATCTGCATAACTCACTAAAAGCGACATCTTGTGAACAGAGATCAGTGGTGCAGATAATGTGTAGTCATCATTAGTGAATGCGTCCATTGCTGCATATATCTAAGTACAATGAATCCACACTTTGAATGGCAATGCATTGCAGATAGTCTAAATACTATACCATATACATAGATACACATTATATAAATTAGACTGAACAGACACAGACATAATACTACAGTCAGTGACAAATAATGTCAATGTCAATATAATACTCATTGTCCTACAGCTTCAGAGGCTGCATAAGAAAATCAAAGTTTAACTAACGTGTTGACAAAGATTTTTTTTCCCATAAGTAAATTTTAGGAAGTGATGTGCTGATTATTCATTCTTGGCCAATGGTGTCCAGCCACGATTTTCGGGTATTGACTTATGTTGATGAATCTGATTGGACAACATGTACAGGAGACTCGGCTCTGATTGGTCAAAGGTTGTGCGTGGTGCGCAGCCATTGGTCGGTTGTCACGGGTTTAATAGAGTGGGCTCTTTTGGTGGAAGAGGTAGCTTGTCAGTCTCTCTTGTTAAGGCAGTGCTGCGTGCACTTATCTCCCAGTATTGTTTCAAGAGCTGCACATCGGCAGTCAAGCAATAACGTTACCTCAAAATGAAACGAGTGTGGGTGATAGGTCTTCTTTTCGCACTCTTTGCCTTTGGTGAGTAACGTTAACGTTATCGGAAAGATTTTGATGTATCGTCTCACTTTTTATTACCCAACATTTTAGCTAACATTAGCCAGTAAGCTAGCGTTAACTTGCGTTTGTGCTTCTTTTTAGCTCATTCATTAATAACGTTAGTCTTCATATATTTATAGTTATAAAGCTTAATTTTCTCTTTGTTAATGATAGACAGCATGGCTGACTTTGGTTCAACACATTTCTTGTAACAACGCTAGTATCCGTTATTGTTATCGCCTTTCCAGACGTTTCTAGTAGAAACACCATGTATGGTAACGTTTTTTGATGCTAGCTAACATCCACATGAAAGTCGTTGCTATTGTATACATGTAAAATCCATATTCTAGCTAAGAAATAGCCAGCCTGTTTAACATTGCGCCTTACTTATTTGGTGATTTCAATCACGCCTTTGCAGAGCTTCATTCTAAATTAAATGTTATTAAATGCTGAATATTTCTCCAGATACACCTGCAGTAATTTGTAAGTAATATTCTTTTCAAACCAACAACTTTTTGTCCCTTGGCAGCTGCTGTAAAGGCAGAGGATGAACTTGACATCGATGGGGCAGTAGAAGAGGACTTAGGTAAAAGCAGAGATGGCTCCAGAACAGATGATGAGGTGGTGCAGAGGTAAGTGTCACTTCAAATCTTTTCAGAATATGCCTGTTGAGTGAAATGTGGTTGTCCCTGTGAGGAAAGGTCGACTACACCTAGAGTTAACAGTACAAGGTCAACATGACCAAGCTTGTGCACACAAATGCTCATAGCGACCCTTGAATTGTAGTGGTGGCAAAGCTTTGCAACGTTTACGGCACTTCCCTCATTAAGACAACGGAATCTTGTGTGCCTTGGCTTTAACTAAAGATGCAGATCCCTAGAGGGGAGAACAGACTTGCATGTTGTTTGTTGGCAGCTATGATTTGTTGCTGTGCACCTCCCTGATCTCACCGGTCTGTGTGTGCATCCGACTGTCCCCAGAGAGGAGGAGGCTATCCAGCTGGATGGATTGAATGCAGCTCAGATCAAGGAAATCAGAGACAAGTCAGAAAAACATGTCTTTCAGGCTGAAGTCAGTCGTATGATGAAGCTGATTATCAACTCCCTCTACAAGAACAAGGAGGTGAGCAGGAACAAATGGCATCTTGATGTACTGTACTGTATCACCAGTTTTGCAAATTGATTTCAGTGGATTTACTTGTATCAGAGAGGTGTTAATAAATCTTTATAATTGATGTCCTAGTTAGTGGTATATTGAATTGTGGTTTTATTCTGTAATATTATTTTCACCCACATGTTTGTAAATGGGGTGGGCATATTATTAAAACCACCTCAATACATTAAAATCCACCACTGCAAGCTACCACCTCAATAATAAACCATTAAATAAATACCTCCTATGACAGTGTCAAGTAAAACTGAACTTTAGTATATTTTATAAAGGGGATGTATGGCTGAGTTTATTGCATTAGATTTTACAGATGTACCTAGTAAAATGGTCACTGAGTGTGTATGAAACTAATTAAAGCATAGTTATATCATCATCATCCTTGTACTCTGACTAAATTGCCACTTTTATTTCAATTCAGTAAAATATTTCAGGCCGTACAGAACAAGAAATTCAGTATGAACATCATTTAAAAAAAAAAAAAAAAAAGCCACCAAGGCGCACATTTAAACTGACACCTACCAAACTTTATGGAATCCAGTTTGTTTTTGAAATATTGAACAGTTACTATCAGCGGCCTCATAATAAACAAACTGGGTAACTTAACGTCACACCAGTGGGTCTCTGTCATCTGATGTCACTCACTGTTTGAGATTTGGGGGAGGGGGTGACGCGGTGTGTCTGCTGGTTGGACTCAGACTGGGCAGGATTATTGTATCAACGTTATGGCGGTATATCTTAAACTAATGATCAAATGATTTTTGTATCTGTTTCAGATCTTCCTTAGGGAGCTGATTTCCAATGCCTCTGACGCTTTAGATAAGATCCGCTTGATGTCTCTGACCAATGAGGATGCAATGGCCTCCAATGAGGAGCTGACCATCAAAATAAAAGTATGCACAACAAGTATACTTACTGTATGTTGCAGTCCTTCTTGATAATGTTAGTGGTTCTTGATCTGTCTGTAACTGTATTGTTTCTATCTCCAGTCTGATAAGGAGAAGAACATGCTCCACATCACTGACACTGGTATTGGAATGACCAAAGAGGAGCTGGTGAAGAACTTGGGCACCATTGCCAAGTCCGGCACTAGTGAGTTCCTCAACAAGATGACCGATGTGCAGGCTGAGGAACAGTCAACCTCTGAGCTGATTGGCCAGTTTGGTGTGGGTTTCTACTCTGCTTTCCTTATTGCCGACAAAGTCATTGTGACATCCAAACACAACAATGACACCCAGCACATCTGGGAGTCGGACTCTAGTCAGTTCTCTGTTATTGAGGACCCCCGCGGGAACACACTGGGCAGGGGATCCACCATCACGTGGGTTTACATTTTGTTTTTAATTCTCTTAAAATAACCTATAGCAATTTTAGCTGCTTTTTAACTTTATGATCAACTGCTGTTGGTTATATCACTCTTTACACCTCTCAAATGTATTGACTGTGAAATGTAATCCTCTCCATTGCTTCCTAACCTCAGACTTGTCCTAAAAGAGGAGGCCTCAGACTATCTGGAGCTGGAGACCATCAAGAACCTCGTCAAGAAATACTCTCAGTTCATCAACTTCCCCATCTACGTTTGGGCCAGCAAGGTGATTACTGGAAACATTTCCTCCCACACTTTGACTCACTTGTTCCCAGCACAGTTATGTTATAAAACTGACAAAATGTGAAAATAAACAAATGGCCCTTACATAATTTCTTCCCGTCAACATCCCAGACTGAGACAGTTGAGGAGCCCATCGAGGAAGATGCTGAGACAGCAGAGGAACCAGAGAAAGAGGCCGCTGAAGAGGAGGCTGAGGTAGAGGAAGAGGAGGAGGAGGACAAAGGGAAGCCTAAGACAAAGAAGGTAGGTTCATAAAGTGGTGGGTGATATTGGTATTGTGATGATGGCGTGTATATGTATATATATCTTTTTCTAAAGTTATGTATTGTAAATATATTAAACATCTCAAGCTTTTGAAAGATGGACTTGGAACTATATCTTTTTTTAATTATGATTTATATGGAGGCAGTAAGACATATTTGATTATTCCATAGCCTGAGTTGATGCCATTTCATTTGGTCATTTTAATACATAAATAATTTGGTCTAATTGTTTTACAAAGAAGGGCCATTTTTGAAAATGTCCTATCTCGTTGTTTGTAGGTTGAGAAGACAGTGTGGGACTGGGAACTGATGAATGATATCAAGCCCATCTGGCAGAGACCAGCAAAGGAGGTTGAGGAGGACGAGTACAACGCTTTCTACAAGACATTCTCTAAGGTAGGCACCTAAACAGTAGCACTTGTAGATTTTGTGCCTTCCTTGTAGGCTCAACATGTTTTGAATTTGATTCATTTAAAATGTTTTCCGCTAACAGGACAGCGAAGACCCTCTGGCCCACATCCATTTCACGGCTGAGGGTGAGGTTACCTTCAAGTCCATCCTGTTCGTGCCCACTGCAGCCCCCCGCGGCCTGTTTGACGAGTATGGCTCCAAGAAGAACGATTACATCAAGGTATTTTCCTCAAGCAGACTTCAGTAATCCTTTTAAGGGATTATATTGTGCTTATATAATGATATTCAGGAAAACCCTCAACTTGGTTTCTGTCTTTCTATCACAGCTGTTTGTGAGGAGAGTTTTCATCACAGATGACTTCAACGACATGATGCCCAAGTACCTGAACTTTGTCAAGGGAGTGGTGAGTGATTTATTTATTTTTAACTCTTGGACAGTCATGTGCTAATATGAACTGTTTGGTCTTTTCCGTGATGGCATGTGCGCTGTGATTAATAGAAATTTATTTTGCTAGGTTGACTCTGATGACCTTCCCCTGAATGTGTCCAGAGAGACTCTGCAGCAACACAAACTGCTTAAGGTGAGTTTACCCTCTAACATTAATAAAGCGCCATCTAAACACCTTTTTTTTTTTTTTACTTTATCTGTAAAGATCACTTTTTAGTGTTATAACATTTCAAGAGTGAGCAGGGCAAGTAGGAGCTGAGTGAATCAATGTGCTGAGCACAGCTCTAAGTTTTTTTGTTTTTTTAATTGTTTTTAATTTATTTTTTTTATAACCCATTTTAAATTAGTAAAAAAAAAACAGTATTCGGCGGTCAAAGTTGATACTGTGGTGTGCTGCCACAAATAGCTCAATGTATGGGAAACACTGTATGATGATGTATGTGGTCTTTACTGACTGGTCTATAAATGCTTTGTAATTAGATGCAAAAAGACTATTGATATCAAGCAGGAAAGGAACCTTATTTGTATAGCACATTATAAAAAGTCATAAAGTGCTTTACAGTAAGAGGAAAGGGGAAGAGAGAGCAAAGTTAAAAAAATCAATAAAGTAAAGCGGGTTAGGAATAAGGAATATCAAACTAAATCCAAAGGGAAAGTGACAAAAGATGTAAAGCTCATCTCCCCCCTGTTCAGGTTATCCGCAAGAAGCTGGTGCGTAAGACTTTGGACATGATCAAGAAGATTGCCGAGGAGCATTACAATGATAAGTTCTGGAAGGAGTTTGGAACCAATATCAAGCTGGGTGTCATTGAGGATCACTCCAACAGGACCCGTCTGGCCAAGCTGCTGCGCTTCCAGACCTCCAACAGTGAAACCACTGTGGCCAGCCTGGAGCAGTATGTGGAGCGCATGAAGGAGAAGCAGGACAAGATCTACTTCATGGCTGGTACCAGCAGGAAGGAGGTGAGCGGATGTATTTGTATACATGTATGTTTGGTCAGGTTAAAATGCTCAATTATGTAAATCGCAGTCTAAACTGCGGTGTACAAGGAATGTTGGAATTACACTTGCTCCAAATAAACCAAGTAAAATCAAATGTAATAGCCTGGCTTTATTCATTTGTCCTATTTTTCCCTCTGCAGGCTGAGTCTTCTCCCTTTGTGGAGAGGCTGCTGAAGAAGGGCTATGAGGTGATCTACCTGACAGAGCCCGTGGATGAGTACTGCATCCAGGCACTGCCCGAGTTTGATGGAAAACGCTTCCAGAACGTTGCAAAAGAGGGTGTTAAATTTGACGAGAGTGACAAAACCAAGGAGAAGAGGGAGGCCCTGGAGAAGGAGTATGAACCTCTCACCACTTGGCTGAAGGACAAGGCCCTGAAGGACAAGGTAGTAAATTATTTTTGTAATATTCATGACATAGGAAATAAACACCAGCCACAGATGTGATAAAACGCTGCGGAGTTGCGTCTATTCCATCGTCACACGATTTAATATGATGCTGTCCTTCCCACAGATTGAGAAGGCCATCCTCTCTCAGAGGCTAACCAACTCACCCTGCGCTTTGGTTGCCAGCCAGTACGGCTGGTCAGGAAACATGGAGAGGATCATGAAGGCACAGGCTTACCAGACAGGAAAAGACATTTCCACAAAGTTAGTAATGACCTTGTGCTTTTCAGCGATGTTGATGCTTATTGTCACGGTTGTAAAATGCAAATGTATAACATGCTGTGGCCTGCCTGTTTACTGAGCTTACATGGTAATTCCTCTTTCCTTCAGCTATTACGCCAGCCAGAAGAAAACATTAGAAATCAACCCAAAACATCCCCTCATCAAGCAGATGCTTAACAGAGTCAATGTAAGTCTCTCCACTGTCACTGCTGTCTTTGTACAATTTTTAATGATGCCATATTGTGTAATTCTATAAAGTAACTTACTACTTGTATAAAGTGCCGCTGGACTTGCCTTTTGAAAGTTGTCTACCAAAAAGAAAAATGTTAGGTCATTCACATCAGTATAGTATATCAACATAGTTTTTCAACAAGTTTACACAACACAGTTATGTTAGTGATAATCATTTTCTATTATGATCTAACCAATTAACGTGTATTAATCGTTTTCAGTGCAGCATTTATTTTGACAAAATTTACCAATCTGAGCAAATAATTGATCGTTTTTTTTTTTATGTCCTCCAGGAAGACAATGAGGACCAGACTGCGTCAGATCTGGCTGTGGTTCTGTTTGAGACGGCCACGCTGCGCTCAGGCTACCAACTTGCAGACACGAAGGCTTATGGACAGAGGATAGAGCGCATGCTCCGACTCAGCATGAATGTACCCCTGGACGAACAGGCAAGTTGATGCCTCCTACCACATTCTGTATTACTTTGGAAACGCTTGCATAGCAAAGTTTTAGTCTTCTCTACCTCAACTTTTAGGCTTCTCTACCTGCTTCCGGTTGCCCAGTTGGGTCATTTTAAGTCAGCTCAAAGATGGATAAAGATTGTGGGGCTGTTGTGTTAAAAATGATGAACTATTCTACAGATTGAAGAAGAGCCAGAGGAGGAGCCAGAAGAGCCAGAGGAGGAGCCAGCAGAGGACGACTCTGAAGATAAAGAGGAAATTGTAGACGACGAAGATGAAGAAACGGTGAGAGGACTTAACATGCTGTGGCATCTTAAGGATGTGAAGTAAAGAAATCGGGAGTATTTTGTTCTTATGGCTGTTTCTTCGTAACTTTAACTTTTAATTTTGTTTTCTTACAGACAAAATCAGACAAAGATGAACTGTGAAGCACTGAATAGAAGAGCATGTAACAATGGAGCTGGAAATGGGTTTGAGTCTTGTTCCAGCGCCACCGTGGTCGACGTTATCCTGGGTGGGATCCCTAGGTTGGGTTTTTTAAAGGCGATCATTGTTGGTTTTTTTTTTTTTTTTTTTTATTACATTCCTCATGACTGTAAATTTGTTAATATTTAACTGACCTGTTTATGGAAAGAAGCGATCCTGTCTCTTGATCGAATAAATGTTTCCTGGAAAAAGGACATGTTGTGTGTTGTTTGATGTTAAAAATGCACAAGCAACTGAAAGTAAGGTGCTTTGACCTAGAAGCATAAATGAGATGTTTATGTAAGTAAAAAGGGGGGAAAAGCAACATTGCTTTGTGGATGAAGGTGATCGGTGTGTGTGTGAATAACAACTGACATGGACATTTAATAGAAAAGGCTTTTAGCCAGCTGAAATTTTCACTTTTCTAAGTGCATGGCAGATTCTTTGGCAGGTACAAAGAGCCCATTGTCCATCAGCACTTTGAGTTAGCAAAATTGAATATGCCAAGGGAAACCTACAAAATATCAACTCAGTCTTTCCAACAAGATAAAAACAATTTCTTGCACAACCTAAAACATTTTTCACATGGATCATCTAGGGTGAAAACCTTGAATCGATACAATCAAATTTCTAGTTTTTCGTCATCAGAAATGGTCTCGGAGGTTTTCTTAAAACTAAACAAAATAATGGGGAACAATCTCCACTGCAGTCTGTTATTTCATCCACTGTATATGACCTAAACTGACAACACATTTACTGTACTGCATATGTGGTACTGTATATATTACCCATGGTACCAAGCTACTGGCTGTCCTGGCCTACCTTCTGGAACACTGCTGTGCATGTGTCTCCCTGATGCTAATCAAGACAAAAGGAAGAAAAGGCAAAGCTGTAAGTGAATGAACTAATTTGAAATCTTATGGTGAAAGCTATTTGCCATTTTTAATGTAGAATGATTTAATGACTTGCAGAATCATGCAGAGAAACTTTTAAAAAAGGTGGCATTTGTCATCGTTCCATTTTGTTTTGCTGTGAAATGTTTTGTTTCTCAGCATTGCTATTTTGCATTGTTATGTATTCTGCTATTTTAAGGCAGAATACATAACATATTTGATTAAAACTTCAAACTTTGCAGTCGGTAATCAACTGGGCACGGCTGATCACCTTTGGTTTCTTTACAGCACCTCCAAATCGAGAGATCCTACCGGTAAGGCTTCACATACAGCAGAGGGTGCCTATTGTATGTCTTCATTGAACAGTTTTACTGAGCTTGTTGCAGTTCAATGATGGTCTCTCTCATTATAGAAAGTGAACAAAATCTATTGAGAGGCATTTTATTCAGGTAGGAGTCACTCAACTGCTGACAGAATTGTTGGGTGCTATACTTTCACTGTTTATTATAGTTTGTCATTCACCAAAAGGGTGTATAAATACAAGTCCAAGTTGGAATCAAGTTGTTGGAAGGACGGTCCACCCACCGCCTGTGAGCAGAAATGTGGTCATATGAGGGAGCACATATGTCTCAGCAGGGCTCTAACCAATCACTTACTGGGAGAGCAGAAACTGAATAAGACCAGGTGTGAGGGAAAGGGTGAGACTTATCAGCGTCTGTTTGGTTTGGTAACGACTCTGAAATCTGATAAGAGCAAATTGTATGGGCCTATCTCAACCGCTGTCTTTTGTGGAAACTCGAAAGACATTAATGAACCCAAGCCGGGCCCAGGTTTATTATGGTTTACAAAGCATCTTGACTACAATAAAGCACAATAAGAAACAATTATTATTAAATAAAATGTGTTTTTGCACAATTTAAAAATGAGTGACGTATAACCTGCAGGCATCTCCAGATAAACTTAATTGTGCTTGTAATTACAGTCAATTTTATCATCCTATGCTAGCAAAATGCTAAAAAGAAAAGAAAAACTTTAAAATTATTTCATGTTTCAATTTTAATGTAATGCCACATATACAATGAGATACCTTGGCATCTCCTGAATATTTACAATGTTGACCACTTTCCCCTGCAAGGATCTCATCATTGCTTGTTTCATCCATAGCTCCCTCGTGTGCTCAAAGCATCTCTTATGGAACGTGTGTTCATTCCAGCACACTGTGATTGGGCTGCAGGAAATGGATCTGCAGGTGTTTCCATTGTTTAATGGATGATCTCACTAAACACCAGAATGATTCGCCAGAATTGTTTGATGTAAAGAGAAAATATGATGTAATGTATTTAACATTGCATTACGCATTAAGATCATGCCCAGTAGATGGCACAGTCTCCCACATCTTGAAAATATGAATGGCACCATAGGGTGTGTTTATAAGAAAGAAGACAAAACATTTGCACTCAACTACACTCATTGCCAGTTTATTAGGTACACCTTGCTGAAAGTAATGCAGTCTAATACAACAGTCCTGCAATAAATCCTTCCTTCATGACCGTTAGAAATGATATACTGACAGGCATTTCAACCCATTTATATCAATGAGGATAGGCTAAATAACAAAAACTTCTGACCGTTTTATTTTTTAACATTGTGTACAATGCTAAAACTTGGGGTTAGGGTTATAAAACTATATTTTTAGAGTAGTATCCAGCCATGTGTCTTCACACTGTCCCAAACACAGTAACATTATCACTGTAGAAGTGAGGAAAACACCTCTTTGTTTCAAAGTGATACTGTAGTAAGAACCATATTACCTATCACAGCCAGACATCATTCATTTACTTCACAATTTTAGTCATTTTACAATTTTAGTGTCACTAATCACATCATCATCATATTTTTTTTTTATCAGTCACAATGTATGTTTAGTGAATGAACAGGTTTTATTTACAATTTGTTATTTGGTCATACAAATGTGATATTTCATTAGGACCTATATAAATCACACACAAAAAAAATATTTAAAGCAGTTCAGTCTGATGTCTTAATATGTTTGTACAATAAACAAGCTAAGAAGAAATGCACTTCACACCATTGAAGAGGCTAAAGGGATCTGGTGAAGAAGCATCCCCTTCATTATCTTTCCCGTAATAAGTATCAGGAGCTGCATTTTCTTGGCTTTATAGCAGATATTAACTGGTGAGAAAGTAAGGAAACACTCCGCATGATGTGGTAGATGTGTGGGTATTACCCAGTCAGCACATTTCCTTTGGATGTGTAAATTGGCAGAGCTAGCCCACATTTTGAAATGAATGAGTTCCTACACCCTGTCTTTTAGAGTTTATATACCCAAAGCTGAAACATAGTTTAACCGAGTCATACTGCTACCAAAAATGAGGCTATCGGAAATGGTAGATACTGTGTCCATTTGTTTTACATGAGTCACATCTGTTTTATACCTCTCAGTAGTTCTCATACTCATACATAGCTTTGGTTGGTGAGAATATGCGGATCCATTAACATAGAGTAAAATAGCTTTTAAAGCTTCTGTTGTAGTTTAATTTGAATTGTAGCTTACACTGCTTGTCTTTAGCTGCAGATGGCAGCATTCAGAAGAATTGAATTGTTTAGTCTTTGTGGAAAGTGTTTTAGAGAGGTGTTGACTCAACTTTATTGTCACTTAGTAAGCTGTATGTAGCTTGTATTGTGCTATACTGTTGGTGGCTTTACAATTGTGTTCACCTCTTAGACATCAAGGTAGGTGGGCTAAATATGAATTAACAAAAACTGAGCATTATAACCTTCATGAAGGTAGGATTTGTTGTTGTAGATTGCATTAGTTTTAACTGCCTAATAAACAGAGTGTATATTCTCATCAGTCATCAACATCTCTCAACTAATCTTCAAATACGACAGATTGACTGCCTCCTGTAATACAGTGTAAATACTGAGCCTTATGTCTATAAGGCTTATTATGTCTAGGCCAATTCCTGCTTGTATATACAGTAAACCACAAACTTAACTATTCATTATTTTCTTTATTGCACGTTGTAAATGAAAATCTAAACTCTTGGTGCAACCTAAGGATGATTTAGAAGTTCTTGCGTTTTGAAGTGTTATAATTCCAAAGCTGCAAGCTCCATTGGTCTGTTGAGAAGCATAAATAATCTTCAGGATCTACGGTTCAGAGAGCAGTGCTGATGCACAGTGCTTGTTCTCTACTAACAACTGTCTCTGATGTCTTCTTACTACAGTATAGGTACCGTGATGGGGTTTGTACCGCACACGTCCAAGTAAAAGGTCTTGAATGGTGAGTGTGGGAGCTAGCAGCTAAGCAGCTGCAGCAACGTTGCATTATGGGTCACTCCACGGACGTGCTCCCATATGTTCGCCTGAGTGAGAAAATGTTGTGCTTTCTTAATAAAGAGCGACAGATATGGGCCACAGCAGGGGGAGGGGTCCCATAGCCAAGCCACAGACAACCATGGCAGATAATAGCTGTGCTCTTTTGGTACATTGTGTTTTCTTCCTCAAGTGATTTCCTGCTGCTTACCTGTAAAATTATTCCTTGATCTCTCTTTGCCCTGTGCTTTCTACCATGAAAGTCCAATGCAGCATGATAATCCCTACAATGTGGCACACACAAAGGAGGACTGTTGCACATTTGGCAATTTGTTCTATTTCTCCCTGATTAGCTGTATTGTGTTTAAAGTTTTGAGTTGAGTAACCTGAGTAGTTACATTTGAGAGCACAGTTGGAGAAAGAGTAACCAGTTTTACAGTTTTAAGGGCACATGTATATCCCAGAAATAGGTTTTCTTCTATTGTGAGAAAGTGTAAAGGAATGTCTAGGTTCTTAAAAGTCTGTTTTATCCATTTCAGAAGCATAACTACTGATGTACTGATCAATAGTTTTAAAACCCAAATGACTGCATCACTTGTCACAGCTTTTCCATATAAGTGATTAACTATATGTATAAGTGTGTTGACTATCATGTTTTACTTTAGATCAGAATCAGGTTTATTGCCAAGTAGGGTTTCACATACAAGGAAATGTATTTGGTGTGATTGGAGCTTTCTGGCAGCATACAGTAGTTGCCTGGGACTCACAATGTTCTGAAAGGTCCCATGACATTAGAATACGCATCAGATTTATTAAATGTTCTCCCTCTGGAACAAGAAATAGGCCCTAAACTGCTGGTGCTATTACAGTCCCTCTGCAATGAGCATTTGTCTTACAGCTGTTAATTAGTTTATAAATATAATTAATGATTGGAATTAAGCTGGAGTATGAATGCAAGATTGTTTTTTTTTACGGTTATTCCTGTACATAGCAGCGGTTTAATTGTTTACCTGCTGAACCGATTGTACAGTAAATTAATGATTATTTAGGCCTAGGCCTATAACAAATATATGTCTATATACCCCCCCCCCCCCAAAGTCCTATTTATGATAACACATTTTTATATTTAGTAAGGCTATTATTGCTTGCTGTATTTTATTATAGGCTATATGCCCTTTTTTCATTAGACTATGAATTATTTACTTATTATTAAGTGAGACATTGGATAGCAGTGAAAATAAACACATTTGTTGGCCATAAAAAAAGAAATTTAAAACTTACTAGGCCTACTAGACAACATATATCTCATCTCTCGGTGAAAGTCGATCTCTCGCTGATACGAGGTTTCCCTTCATTTGTATTTTGCGACTGACTGCAGTTTCTGCGCTGCTGCTGCTGCTGCTCATACGCAATCCCTGGATAGGTGGTTGCCATGGATTCCTGGGTCACATGCGTGGGTTTCCTGTAGCTAGAAGCAGCAGAAGATGCTTGAACGAGAAATCCAGAGCCATTTTCATTAAAGGAAAAGAAAGGATTCGCGCTGGATGGCTTGCTGACTGAGTGGCCTGACTACACCCGTTTGCTGATTTTGGCTTGTTTCATCTTATCGGTTTGATTAGGCCTATTTTAAATTCGCAGCAAACCGGTTTTGTCCACATTCATAGACTGATAATAGGAATGAGTATAGAAATTCCTGAAGGACTGACGGAGCTGTTACAGAGCTTTACCGTGGAAGTTTTGAGGAATCAGCCCAGGGATTTACTCGAGTTTGCATTACAGTACTTCACCCAGCTGAAGGAAAGCGAGACCAAAGAGGCCTCATTTGGCAATGACCAAAATTCGGCCCCAAGACTGGGAAAAGCTGTCAATTTCATTGACGAAGCCATGCAGATCGATTCGGAAAACGGAGAGGAGGAGGAGGACGACGATGACGAGGAATTCATAGGTAATAGATTCAGTGTATGTCAGGAGGGTGTGTGACAGTGGATGTCCTTAATTTAATTAGAGCAGTAAGCATGTATCGCTGTGTGCACGGCTTCTGTTCAGTGGGAGAGAATAATAAGACACATTAGGCGCAGTGATGCTCTTGCGCTCGCCACCTTGCATCCACCACGGCTCTGTCATTTGCCATATATGGTCACGGAGGCTGAATGACGGTTAATGAACGTGTCTTGGGCTTCATCTGTGCAGACACGTTTTTGTAATAAGGACAGCCGTAAGGCAGGAACTGTGTGTTTCTAGACAGACCCTGCACCTCTAGGTCATTTCAATATTTTCAGTTTCAGTTGCAGGCCTGATGGGCCCTGGTGTATCAACAATATGACAAAGCAGATAAAGGTACAACATTAACCCTCTGCTTTGATGCAAGCAATGCAAAATATGACTTTTACCACCCTCGATTAATTTGTGCTTCCACATGTGGTCATGTTCAACACAGTGTCCGGTGCAGTATTGCAATAAGGTGCAGCAAGTAGCATAGCAACCCAGAGCTCTGACACAGCATCCCAATGAGTGGTAGGGTCTGCAAGGCTGGCTGCAATGGTTACGTAAGGACAAGTACAGTATATTTAGTCAATAAACTAACTATTGTAGTATTTTTGGATCAGGATTGCACCCCATCACACCTCCAGTGCCTTGTCTAATGATATTCCAATGAGCCTCCTCAGACAACATTGGCTGACAGGCTATAAATGGATGAGACCTCCTATCTAATGGATATTTCATACTGAGGCTATTGTGTTGGAGCCTGGCAATTTATGCTGTGTTTTTACATTTGAATATTTTTCTTATTCAAATTAGATTCAAACACACTTCAAAGCAGCTGTCCTTATTCAGGTTTTACCCAAATGAATATGGATCCTTAGTAAGCACAGGGCTGGATGTATTCCACTACACATGTACTACTAATGCAGAAACACAGCGCATTAACCTTACCTTTTTTAGTAATGATTCACTTACTGTGACATAGATAACTTTATAATGAAATCCAGCATGTTAATATATATGTTCTATGCTTTTGCAGCCCCGGTAATGAACAGATTCATCAGAAGAGTATCAGGTAAGTTGTCATTTGCTGGCTGTTTAAAGCCTGTTCTTTCAAGAGGAAAACTCTGGACATTGTCAGTGCTGGAAATATATTCAACTTTTTTGACACATGAATACTGAGGCCACGTCAGATTTGCTTCAGTAATTCGAGTGATTTAGGACATTTCTTTTCATCTGTCTTTTCTCACTGTCTTTAGCTTATATAATAGAGTTGATTTATTAGAGTTTGTTAAACCACTTTGTCTCAAGTCTGGTTAATAATATCAGTAAGTGACGTGGGTAGGGAGATGAGGACAAGTACTACTACTAATAATAATCTTTTGCTCCTCATAATAGTAACATTCTGGCTAGCAAAAATTGCTGCATTAGGACTGATATATCTGCATGTTTGACAATCTGAATGGAAAGTATGAGCAAGTCAATGTATTTAGTAAGACTTGAGGCATATTTATTACCTTTTATCACTTCAGATGGAAAAATTAACATCCTCTACATAGTAGACTAAACATTAAACCTAAGTACTTGTACGTATATAAAATAAAATATTTAATAAAATACTGATACAGGGGGATATATATATATATATATAGTATATATATATATATATATATATATTATCAACGAGGTTGCAAGGGTTTAAGCATTATGTTTCTGCAAAATCAGAGTGAAGTTTCCCACATTTAGGAATTGAAAGATAAAGTATTTGTGTGTCCTGTAAGAAGCTAGGTTTATTCAAATAAAAGTATGTTATTACTACAGTATCTTGCCGTTAAAACACAGGAAGGAAATGCGTTGCGAGTGCCATCGCCGTCACCCCATCCCCCAAAGCCCCACACTTAAGACAAGAAAAGTTGTGTTTATTGAAATGAGAAATATTGCATGAGACGCTGAGAAGCTTTATTCTTGAGCATTTGAGTTAAAATGTTGTTGTTTCCAAAGGTTCTGTCAGAAATTGGAATTATTTTATGAATTTGCTTTCTGGTAATGAGTGTCCGCTTGATCTCTGTCATGCAGTGTGTGCTGAAGCCTTCAATCCTGATGAAGATGACGAGGATAAAGAGCCAAGGGTAAACTGTGTTTCTTACCACAAATAATTAGAATTTTATCTGAATCAACAACTGAGTCAACATTATAAAGTCTTCTGTGTGTACATTAATGTTTTGGCAAGCATAGAGTCATGTCACAAGACCTGTGTTTCAATTTGCAGGTCACCCATCCAAAAACCGATGAGCAGAGACAGAGACTACAGCAAGCATGTTGGGACATTCTTCTGTTTAAGAATTTGGATCCGGTGAGTGGATTATACCATAAGCACTCTGGAGTCCTCTGGTTTGTGCTCTGCCATCTCTTAAATTACACAAAGGAGAACATGGCCTGAGGCCAACAGCTTTTTGCTGCAGCTCAGTGCACGTGTATGATTTGTAAAGATGGTTATTTTCAAGTAGCTAAAACAGCTCGCTGAGTGGATTCTGCATGATTGTTTCAAGGCGTGAATTTCATATATTTGACTAATATTTCACACAATCGCAGGAAGAGATGTCTCAGGTGCTGGATGCCATGTTTGAGAAGTTCTGCACTGAAGGGGAGCACATCATTGATCAAGATGATGATGGGGACAACTTTTATGTTATTGAAAGGTGATCTTGCATGTGGATTTCACAACATGGCTTGCTCATTATTTTTGAATCTGATTGTTGATTGTTATATATAACTTTAAAAAATAATATATTTGTGAAAGAATCCGTAAAATCAATGTTCAGAAAACGGAAACAGAAAGCAGTTTATTGCCACAGTAGTGGAACTACATGGAATTTGCCTTGGTTATTGGGTGCATACATACATACAAACAAAATTTAAACATTTATATATATATATATATATTTCCTGCTGACTTAAGATTTCAGGACACACCAATATGGCTGCCCTGTGTTTATTTATTTTTTCTGATTGTCTATTTTTCCTTTGTATTTTCATTCAGTGGGACGTTTAACATTTTCGTGAAGGTTGATGGCACAGACAAGCTGGTAGGCTGCTACGACAATCAAGGCAGCTTTGGAGAACTGGCATTGATGTACCACACCCCCAGGGCAGCCACAATAATCGCCACCTCGCCTGGAGCCCTTTGGTGCCTAGTGAGTAAACCAGGATTCCTAATGCAAGAGCACAGTTGGCTCCGTGCACAGGTTTTTATAACATGCTGTGCTGTCAGTGCTGTCACGATTTACAGTAAATATCCAGGTTGTCTGTGGCAGTGTTGGCACCTGGCACCATGCAGTAGGTGGGATCATGTTGTCTGACTGAGATAACATACTGTATAAAACCCACTGAATGCAACAAAAAGTAAGAAAGTACTGAGCACTAGCACTTTAGATGAACGTATGTAAATGAGTACTCAAGATGTTATAAATGTTGTAATTGTTATGTTATATATGTTATAAATGTTCAAAATGTGAAAACTGGGGCTGTCGACACCATCATGGAGAAGACACAAGTCGAGGTGAAAACAATTGTATTAACCGCATTGCTAATTTTATTTAATTGTTATTTCAAATTTCAGCATTTTGGTTAAACAACATCCAACAACTTTATAAATTCTGTCCAAAACAGCAGTTGTGAATATTCAGTTGCTACTCGATCTGTGAAGCAGCTTGTTTATTAATGACTCAGTAAGGGTCATGCCCTTAAACTGTGGGTAACAGCTTGGTTATGTCATTTGTGTGCAAACCGGGCAGGTTGCATCTGTATCCCCTGTTGACCCCTGTTGTAGTGCGTGTTTGAGTCTGTGAACAAGCAGCCAGTCCTGTTCGACCGACGATCCCCAGAGGTTGAGGAGGGACAGTGCTGCTGAAGGGCCTCTAAGCAAACAGTATTTTATAGTAGGAGCTTTAATTAGAGTCTGATTTAAGTCTGGCATTCAAATTGTATACAGTTACCTTTGTGGCAGCTTGGTTGGATATTAAAGCTCCAGTACGCTAAGTCCTCAGGCCTAGCACTCTACTGACCACATCATTCAAGGTTAAAGCCGTGTTTGGTCATTTGGTAGGGAATTCTTTGTTCCCAGCTAGAAGGAACTTGAAGCAGAAGTCAGCTGCCTATGTTTCCTACAGTACACTATGTAACCTCTGCATTTTGTCATCTACATGTTGCTGGGCATTATTTGATTCTAAAATATATATATTATTATATATTGTCCTGCTGAAATAACATACAACTGAGATATTTCTAAAGGTTTATCATTATATGCTGCTGCTTGAGTTATCCTGAGTGGTGTAATGGTTTGCAGGAGATGCTCTGCTTACTTAACAACTGGTTTACAGTGCCCCCTACTGCCAAATGTAGTTTCATATGAGTTATTGTCAGGTGAAAGGGTACCAGAACAGTCTCGAGCTGTGTGGAAAATGTAAATGAGTATTACCACCCAGCCATCCTGAGTTTTTAAAAGGTGCAGGGAAAGTAAGCACAGCAAATAAAAATGATGGTGTTGCAAGACTTTCTGTGCATCCTGGATTATTTCTCCATTATGTGTATTATGAGTCATCATAAACATTGTAACATTTTACAGCAAGAGAAAAGAGAGGGGCATTTGATACTCAAAAAATACTCCAAAAACACAGGGAGGCAGGATAACACTGTGTCTCACATGCCCCTGAATGTTTTCCTTTTCTTTGAATCTGTGTTTCAGGATCGTCTGACATTCAGGAGGATTATAGTGAAGAACAATGCCAAGAAAAGGAGGCTGTATGAGGCGTTCATTGAAACGTTACCACTGCTTACATCATTAGAGGTTAAGATTAGCTTTGTCCTTCAGTGTGAAGAAAGTGCAGTATGTATTTACAGTAAATCCATTGTCAACCAAATATCCTTTCATCCACAGCTCTCAGAGAGAATGAAGGTAGTGGATGTAATATCCACCAAGGTGTATAGTGATTCACAGCAGATTATTGCTCAGGTGATGAATCTCTTTGTATGATCTGTTCTTGGATTGATAATTTCATTTTCTGATGCAATGTAGAATTTATAAACACTGAGTCGCTTATTTTATTTATTTTTTGGGCTTTGTATTACAGGGTGATTTAGCAGATCGCTTCTACATTGTTGAGTCTGGCCAAGTTAGAATCACTATGAAAAGAAGCAGGGTATGTTTGCCCAGTTTACCATTCATTTTTAAGTGTGAAAGAAAACTTTGTTTGCGTGTCCTGGTATGTTAAAGTGTGCATTTCTTTCTTGCCAGACGAAAAAAGACCAGGAGGATGAGGAGGTGGATATCGCCACATGCTCTAGGGGCCAGTATTTTGGGGAGTTGGCGCTCGTCACAAACAAGCCCAGAGCTGCATCAGCCTATGCTGTGGGAACCGTCAAATGCTTGGGTATATTTTGTGCAATTTTATGACTATTCATTTATTGCGTCCAGCATGTAGACTTCTCAGTATACCACTCATTATTATTCTCTTCTGTTCTTTTTTTTTTTAATCAGCCATGGACATCAAAGCTTTTGAGAGATTGCTGGGCCCGTGCATGGACATCATGAAGAGAAACATTGCTAACTATGAGGAGCAGCTGGTCACCCTGTTTGGAAGTAGCACTGATATTGAGCAACAAAGTGCATCAGACAGCTCCAATGGACCATGAATCGGTGGTTAAAATAAAAAGAGGCTTGTATGGAGTTTTTTCCCCCATAATCACTTAAATTGCTTTTCTTACAACAAATGTGAATATCCACTTCAACATTTGTGTGTCAGATAAATAACAGGCATTTCATTCATTTTAACAGAGTTTGCCACCGAGTGTTATGACGAAAGTAAAATAAGCCAAAGCAGAATTGCTCAACGCTTGTTTGAATTAGATTTCTCACGACTCTCACCCTAAAAATGTAAGCAAACATTAAACTTGTCAGTGTCAGACGTTTTGTTAACCCTCACCTTTTCTCCACAGTATTATATTTACACCTACAGTATAATATTGTTTGTACATTTGTTTACATTGTTGGTCAAAATCAGATGCCAAAACGAATTTCTTACTGGATAAGTGTAAGCAAATATGTCACAATCTCTTGTCGTTTTTGGCAAGAGCACTAACACTCGCAGCATGAGGAAAAGTTCCCCAACATGAGAAAGGATTAAAAATGTGTCAAATAAGTTAATTTAATAACATATTTCACATTTGTATCACAACAGAATGTAGACTCGGCAGTACTTTAATACTTTTACAAAATTCATTTATGTTTATTATAAGATTTAATCCCTTGAATACATGTTCATAAACTGTATCATTGTTGGTAAGTGTGTATTTGTGGCTGTTAGCCTAATACTATGCTTTTGCAAGGAAAAACTTCAGAAAGATAGCTGATAGTTTTGTAAGAATATACAACACATTGCTGTACAATTTAAAACTGAGTATTTACTGTTATTATATATGCCCAGCTTTAATTTAACTAGTTGCCCCACTAGACTGTAGTCATTATAGGCAGTGTCTTGAAACAATTGATTTTTCTGTGTTTTAATGTAAAGTTTAAGTCATATTGTTTATGTGTCAGTGAAACATACATTATGATTATGATATCCATTATTGCTGTCTACCTCTGCCAACAATTTCAATGTTCCCTCTAAACAGAAATCTAAAGTGGGTCTCCTCTCTCTTGCTTCTCTCTTTTAAAAATTAGTTGAAGTCTTCTGTATTTTGTCTGTGGTTTACTGCAGCTTAAACTGTTTAAAGCTGGTTTAACATTTAAACATTCTTAATTTATTTCCCCTCTTTGTGCAGGTAGTGCTGGTAATTTTTAAGGCAAACCCATAATACTGACAAAAGTACGGCATGTTTCACTTTTCATGTCATTAAAGAACATTTTTTATATTTGCGTGTTACATAAGTATTTGTTACTATAATGGAATAGCACACTTTCGAAGCTTTTCATGCATTCCTTATTCATACAGTCGTTCATTAACTATATGTTGTAATAAAACAGTTAAAGCAATTGTTTTTATGTACAAGGGAAAGGACAAATAATCTAGAAAGCAATGTGAGTAAAAATATACTTCTTGCTGTAGTTGCAACCATAGACATTAAAGATAGAAAAATAATGTATTGTTCCTGTCATTGCCAATCAGCTGTTACTGGGTAGTAACAGGCGTGAACGTTCATCCAATCATACGATGATCAACAAACTAGGCTCCACCTTCAATATTTTTCTCAACAGTATCGACCAATAAAATACCCGGATTCTTGTTATTGACGTTCTTATTCACCAATGGGAGGCTTTGTCTGGAAACATTCATTCCCACCCTTCGAGTGAATGCCAGAGAGTTTCTTGATGGCGACAAGGTTTGGTAAGTGGGAAGTTGACTACTTTTTTTTCGAAGAAATTAAAGGTTCGAACTCAATTTTAACTTAAGCGTTGTGTGATCAGTGTCTTTACAATTCTACCATGGTGTTTTAACGGGGTTGTCACGCATTTATTTTATGTCGAATGACTCGACTGTGTTTTTTTTCGCTGTGACGCTTGTTTTGGTGGTAACAAGCCCAACCGACAGCAGTTTTGTGTATCAAAACATACAAAACAAGTCTTTCAATTGGTAAAATCTGCCTCGATTCCTGTAAAAATGTCCTTTAAAGGCCTCGGGGTTTTCGTGTCATTCATTTTGAATAGGGCAGAGGTTGCGTCATGCCTCAACTTGTTGACATTCTTTTGTTTACAATGTAGCTAGCTAGACCATAGACTAAACACGACAGCCTCTGCGTTTGAACTAAGGACGCTGCTGCTGATTTTGAGGAGAGGGAAAACAGTAGACCCGAGCTTCAAACTGTCTTTTATACTTGATAATAATTTTGAAACGTTAGCTAACTGTATGTCATTCGTATATCCGCGTTTACGAAGTCTAAGCAACGGTTTGTCAGAGCTTGCAGCGACCATTGATGGGTTGTCAGAAAGCAACCGTTAGTTCTTCCTTGTGAACTGATTCATTTTATGTTCCCAGCTTATTATGTATGTATATATATATATATATATATATATATATATATATATATATATATATACACTGTATATTTAAAAAAAAATTACTTTGCATGGCGCCAAATATATCAGACAAAGACTTTATTTTACCCTGTCATTGCTATTCTTTAAAACATTTTCAACTTCGTGTTTTAGAGCCTCTATTACGCTACTTTTCAAAACGAATTTCTGCTAATTTTCACTTTTGCTACGCAGTTATGAATGAATGAGCTCTGGTACGCATGCGCCAGATCCTTTTTTAAGTTTATAAACAAGGCCTCCACGCAGCGGGTCACATGACTAGTCACAGAGGTATACTGTCTCGATTCAGAACAAAGGATTCCCTAAAAGCTTCATACCTTTTCCATTGATGCATGCAATGCATGACATGTCTTGCTATGATAACATACTGCCTGTGGTATTTTTTTTTATTTTCCGCGGACTAAACCTTTTACGGATTATGTGTAATGTTTTTTACTCTATGGATCCGTTCGTTATGTCAATGAATACAACAAAAATCCGCTGAACACCATTCAGACGTATGTATGCAATTACAAAAAATGTCGTTATTGCTTAAGTCTAATTAATAACAGCATTGGAAATAGATTGTTAAAGCTCTCGGGTTGTCCCTTTTTGTTTAGCATAAAATCAGCAGATGTGGCAGAATATGACGATGGAAGCTGAGTAAACTGACCTGCAACCTGTTAAAAGAAATAGAGGAACAACAGAACATTGTGAGAATGGACGATTCTTTCGATCCACTCAAGTGCAACGAGGAATTGCCTTCCTCACCTGGGTGCCACATGGATTATGGTAAAATCCTAAACCAGCAAAAATTCACATTCTACATTTAAGTAAACTGAACTTTTCTACATCAATTATGGATATTATTGTTGACTTCTCCCTAGATGACATGCCAGAGTTGCAGGAGGTAGAGGACCAGAGGTCTCCAGGGTTATTTCAGGTTGGAGCAGGGGTGTCTCACCAGGAGCTCAGCTGCTCCCCCAACACCAACTGGCTCACTGAGCTCGCCAACATTGCCACCAGTCCTCAGAGCCCCCTGTTGAAGAGCGTCCCACATAAGAGGTTCGTACCAAGGCTAACTACCATGAAAATCAACAGTCTGATGAGCGCATACAGCGATAAACTCAAAGAGAAGTTGACAACCCCTGTTAGCACATAAGTACGTAGTACCCCAGGGTGGGTATTCCACAAAGCAGGATTGGCAGATTAGCCAAATCATGTATAAAATGTTATGAAATATCTTCTAAAATTCTGTTGATTTTTTTTTGTTGCAATTATTGTAAGTAAATAACCCTATTGGGTTATTTACTTCAATAATTGCAAAAGAATGTTTACTTCAGGATATTGCAAAATCATTTTCACAGTAATCCTGGCTAACTTGTGTAATGTTGTTTGTTGTTGAATACCCCTGCTGGTGCTAAACAACATATTAATCAGCTGTCTGTAGATTATAAATATCACTTATATTTTACTTAAAAATATAAAGTGTAGCCAATGACTATATATGACCATGATATTTATGACATTGTCATTTTATTCCAGATCATCTCCAGTCCACATCTTTGGCAACAGTAATAGTTTACATTCCTACGCCCGTCCCCCATTAGCCAGTAGTGCACCCAACCCGTCCAGAGGCCACCTCAGGGAGCGCAGGCGTGTCAGGGTAATCTTTCACCTTTTGAAAACCTAAAAATAATCCATTTTTGCAGACCCAGTGATTATTTCCTAGAACATTCTGTATGACAGGTATACAAAAATTGTTTATCTTACTGATGTCATTGTAAGATGTTTTTTATTATAACATTATAACAGGCTAGCAGTGAATCGGAGTCTGGAGTTTTCTCAATGTCCTCATCTTTTTCTGATGATGAAGACATGGCCTGGTCTCACAACTGGCCCTCCACAGCCTGGCATTGCTTCCTTAAAGGTGCATACGTACACAACCATGTACATACTGTATGCATCCACCAGTATACACTTAACACCTTACTCACACACACATTGAAGTGAAACCTACATTTTTCTAAGAATTTGTTGAAAGAAAAATTGGTCTTAAGAATTATGCCTCATAGCTTAAATGCACAATCCACAGTCTAGTGTAAGTACATACTCCCCATTAGAAAACAAGCCATTCATTCATGATTTCTTAAATCTATCGTTTACATCAGTAATGTATAAACACAAATGTAAAACACATTTAAAAACAAAAACAAATATAAGCTGATTGGTTGCTTAACTGCTCTGCCCTCAAAGTGTGCTTGTGATAACCAGACATGTAACCAAGACTGTTTTGGACTGAAGCTGTAGAGGTGCTGACGCTAATCTTTTGTTAAAGGTGCTCTAAGCGATGTCACACGTTTTTTTTAGGCTACAACATTTTTTGTCACATACAGCAAACATCTCCTCACTATCCGCGAGCTGCCTGTCCCCTGAACACACTGTAAAAAAAAAACGCGGTCTCTGTAGACAGCCCAGGCTCCACAAACGGCAACAAAAACAAACCGCGCCAACCTGCACCATGAAACATAACAAACCGTGTTCCAGCGTTCCAGCCAATAACCGACAAGAAGGATTTTTTGGGTTGGGGGGGTTAGTGCACGGAAGGGAGGGGGAGGGGACGGGATGACGAGGAGGGAGGGGCGAACTAGCCTCAGTTTTGTTTTGACAATACTTCGAATGTCAAGAAGTAATGTCACCCAACATTGCTTAGAGCACCTTTAACACTAAAAAGCTCCTGTCTTTACAACCGGTGGCCTGTTTCACAAAAGCAGAATATATAAATCCAGGATAACTGATAAAGCGAGGCTTGACCTAGTCTAATCTGTGCATCCTGGCTTGGTGCGTTTCATGAAGGCCAAGCCAGGCTGAGGAGGAGCGACTAGGTTGAGCGAGTCTGAAGTAATTCAGATAGATGCGCATCCACGGCTTTCCTCAAAAGACCGCGAGGTCTGGCGATTTACTGATGCCAAAATGGAGAATACGCATTGTACATACTTTATACAGAGTGAGCAGCAGCTTCTTGTGGAAGTATGATGACGTGAAACACTTTATTTGTATAAAAATAAAAGAAACAGCCGCTGTAATGAAACAGTGAGAGAAAGCGTAGCAGACGATCACGGACCGACTGAATGCGTAAGTAGCCTAAATATATACATTAACTGACCACTGCTCTAAATTGAAACCGTCATAATCATTCCATTCAAGGATTAGGCTACTAATCATTTGCACAAATTAACAGTTGTACTCTTTGCCTTAAAAGTAAGCAGAAGATAATGTTACTCAGGAAATTTACCATGAAGATCAATTTTCTACAGCGCTAGAATATGATGCGTAAATATCTCTTTCACTCTGTTTCTCCCTCTCTCTCATGGGCTAAAATATAAATTTCCTAAGTCATATTAACTTCCACTGCTCGCTTTTAATGCAAAGTGTACAACTGTTTGTTTTTGCAAATGACAAGTGACTCATTGAATGGTTTCAGTTAAGAGCAGTAGTTCATAAATGTATATTTTTAGACTATCATTCAGTCGCTTTTTAAAAAATTTTTAAGACACTGACGAAATTGGACTCTAAAATCTAGAAACTATAAAGATAATTAAGTGATAATGCACACTGTAAACATGAATGGAACAGAGTATATTCATCAGTTATTTCCCCCCCAGCAAAATATAAGGTCAAAAACCATTGAGGTGTCCTCTCCCTGTTGTTACAGTAGCCTACATCACTTGATAGTTAGTGGTCCAGTGAACTAAGACTATAATTTGGGAGGATTGTACAATTAGGATATGTTCTTTAAATTGTACAATCCTCCCAAATTATAGTCCCAGTTTACTGGACAACACAAATTGTGTGCTAAGAATGCCAAATACAATGCACATGGAAGCTGAACAAACATGACCCTTATTGTTTAATAACAATTTTTTAGAATTAAAAAAAAAATTAATCAACTAAAATAATTCAAGGTGGATTGGTCAACTATAGAAATGTACAGCATTGTATGTATTGCCCTTAGTAACAGACTTCATTTAAAACACATTTGAAATTTTATCAGCCTTTTCTACTTATCTCAACAACTGTCATAATATATTCATCAAACTTCTAACAAC